>NC_092227.1:84886511-84964011 GCF_036320965.1 Panulirus ornatus
GAAGGCCCCACACACACGCCAGGCCTTACCAGGTGACCCCAGGCAGTGTGCACACGAGCCATGACGGTGTTGTGGGAACAACCGAATCTCTGGCAGGATCTTCAACGACCTCACAAAACGTCAAATAAAACTGATGTTTTTTCCTCATCACGAATAGTCAGTCTTCTTCTTCTTCTTCTTCAGTTCTTCTCTTCCGGATGATTACCGTATTTTCCTTCCTTTGCTGGAGGATCCCCTCACACGCCAGGTGGTCCGGAGCAGAGAAAACGGCGGGAGAGATGGCGACTTTCGAGGAAGATATGACGTTGGTGAGGGGAGGCGCCTGGCTGGCCCGGGGTAGGAGGATTATGATGGTGGTAATGGGCTGCAGGGGAGGAGCAGCCACGATGGTGAGGTAAAGATAAAGGAGGGATTAGGTGGCATGTGGGCTGCAGGTGGTGGCAGATGAGGTATTAGTGAGGTAATGAGGGCCATCAGGAGGGACTATGTGAGGCAGGATGGTTGGTGGGGGTGTAGTCTTACGGAAGTGTGTGTGTTGTGTTACGGTAGTGTTGTGTGTGTGTAGTGTTAAGGGTGTTTGTGTAGTGTTACGGTAGTGTTGTGTGTGTGTAGTGTTAAGGGTGTTTGTGGAGTGTTACGGTAGTGTTGTGTGTGTGTATAGTGTTGTGGTAGTGTTGTGTTTGTGTTGTGTTACGGTTGTGTTGTGTGTGGGTAGTGTTACGGGTGTTTGTGTAGTGTTACGGAAGTGTTTGTGTAGTGTTACGGGTGTTTGTGTAGTGTTACGGAAGTGTTTATATAGTGTTGTTGACGTTACGATGTCTTAATAAAGTGTCAGTATAGCGTCGTGTGTCCCATAATGTCCCACTGGGTTATGAGGGTCATTAGTGAGGTGTGAGGTGTGAGGTACACATGACACACACCTGGTGACCTGACCTGCCACGCCTGTATGAGGGGTCAACCTCCTGTTGTAAGAGTGACGTCTCTCCTGTTGTAACAGTGACGTCTTTCCTGTTATGACAGTGACCTCTCTCCTGTTGTAACAGTGACGTCTCTCCTGTTGTAACAGTGACGTCTCTCCTGTTGTAACAGTGACGTCTCTCCTGTTGTAACAGTGACGTCTCTCCTATGGTAACAGAGATGTCTCTCCTGTTGTAACAGTGACATCTTTCCTGTTGTAACAGTGACGTCTCTCCTGTTGTAACAGCGATGTCTTCCTCCCTCGTCATCATATTCTCATTCAGTCTTTCTTTCGTGGTGATGGAGGATCGCCATACCCTCCCAGACTATGTAGCGGAGACACATCCCCACTGCGCCATCTATCAGGCCAATATGTAACTTCTTGATCATGCTCGTTTTCTGTTGCTCAGTGGCTACCCACACATCAGTCTCTGTCAGCCTTGGACGGCAGGGAATTCAGACCCGTCGGAGAAGTGAATAATGGTGGTCCAGGTCCTCGAGGAATTTCAGGAGAGACTTGTTATGATCTGGTGACCTTCTGCCACCGTCATGCACCACACACACACACCCTCTGCTTTACCCTCGTCTCTTGAGGACGTAAGTGCATGGCGAAGGTCCATGGCAACTTATGGTGTAAATATGACTGTAGAGATATATAAAATCTTTATTTCCTTAGATACTGATCCTCTCAAAACTGAACTCACTGACTCACATCGTTTGAGCATCTTCTGTTGTTCTTGGTTTCAGGATCATGAACGAGGTGTTCAGGGTGGCAGGTCTTCCCCTGGAAGTTTGGTTTTCATGCCCTTTCTTCTTGCCATGGGGGTTGGAGACCTCAGGTGGACAAAAATCTTTCTCATATAAGGTGATGAAGATAATAAATGTATACATATACATAGAGAGTGAGAAAGAGAGAGAGATAGATAGATATATAAAGAGATAGACATATAGATAGATAGATAGAGATAGATTGATAGATAGATAGATAGATAAACAGATAAGCAGAAATCTGTTCCGACCACCATGATAATAATCGTCAGCAACAAAGACTGGGCCAACGAAGATGTGGCTTACACTCTTCCAAGCGGGTCATTCATTCACCCCCTCCTCCTCCTCCACTCCACTTGCCTGTGGCATCTCTGTCATCAAGACACATTCCTATCCTCCTTCGGGAGCGCCGTCACTTATGGAGGGACTCTCCGGCAGCTAGTCGCCCCATCCAGGGGCAACGCCAGTCTTCTGAAGGGACGGAGAGAACATGATCCAGGAGGCTGATGACCAACCCATGTTGGCTGGAGCCTCCCCTCCCTCAGAGTCCTTGCTGAAACAAGGAGACAGAATAATGGTCACGGAAGTTGTTACAATCCAGCGACTGGGTTATGGCCAAGGCTGGTTTCCGACGGAGGGAGACAGGCAGGCGGGCGTGCCTCCTCCCCCTGCAGGAAGGAGACGGAGGTACTGCCCTCACCGTCGTGGTATGACATAACCTTGGACAACACTGTCAAGGTCTTGGGGAAATGTGGGAGGCAGATGATAATGTGAAATGTGTGTGGTTTATTACTTCGTGGAATGATAGAAAGTGAAGTATTTATTGAATGGGTAGAAATGCTTTATTTATAACACACACCCACACACACACACACACACACACACACAAAATGGCGTCCTAGCTACGTCTCTTCGTTGGATATCAAATGACATTTTTTTCTAGTATCTTCCCTGATGATGTGATTTCCCCATGGACAAAAAGAAATATATTTATTTATTTATACATTTATTCTGCTTTGTCGCTGTTTCCTGCGTCAGCGAGGTAGCGCAACGCGGGAGACAGCGACAAAGCAGAATAAACATATATATATATATATATATATATATATATATATATATATATATATATATATATATATATATATATATATATATATATATTTTTTTTTTTTTTTTATACTTTGTCGCTGTCTCCCGCGTTTGCGAGGTAGCGCAAGGAAACAGACGAAAGAAATGGCCCAACCCCCCCATACACATGTATATACATACGTCCACACACGCAAATATACATACCTACACAGCTTTCCATGGTTTACCCCAGACGCTTCACATGCCTTGATTCAATCCACTGACAGCACGTCAACCCCGGTATACCACATCGCTCCAATTCACTCTATTCCTTGCCCTCCTTTCACCCTCCTGCATGTTCAGGCCCCGATCACACAAAATCTTTTTCACTCCATCTTTCCACCTCCAATTTGGTCTCCCTCTTCTCCTCGTTCCCTCCACCTCCGACACATATATCCTCTTGGTCAATCTTTCCTCACTCATTCTCTCCATGTGCCCAAACCACTTCAAAACACCCTCTTCTGCTCTCTCAACCACGCTCTTTTTATTTCCACACATCTCTCTTACCCTTACGTTACTCACTCGATCAAACCACCTCACACCACACATTGTCCTCAAACATCTCATTTCCAGCACATCCATCCTCCTGCGCACAACTCTATCCATAGCCCACGCCTCGCAACCATACAACATTGTTGGAACCACTATTCCTTCAAACATACCCATTTTTGCTTTCCGAGATAATGTTCTCGACTTCCACATATATATATATATATATATATATATATATATATATATATATATATATATATATATACTAATAGAATATATTTGAAATGCATACTGAATAAACTGAAGGAGACTGATGATGCCTTTTCAAGTTTGGAACATGAGCGTGAAATGATGGCTTAACCTGATGATTCTTTTCTTTAAGTATGTAAATCTTCCATACCCTCACTGCCTGAGGAGATAGGTTCACTCATGGGAGCTGGAAAGCCGCTGGAACTTTGTCGGGATGAGTTCTAACCTCTGAAAGTTTCAATCCATGGCTGCTCCATCTTCTAGCTGTTTATGCCTTTGGCTGTTCCATCCTCTGGACGTTCCATCCTCTGGCTGTTCCAGCCTCTGGACGTTCCATCCTCTGGCTGTTTCAGCCTCTGGACGTTCCATCCTCTGGCTGTTCCATCCTCTGGACGTTCCAGCCTTTCTCTGGCCGTTTCAGCCTTTCTCTGGCTGTTCCAGCCTCTGGTCGTTCCAGTCTCTGGCCATTCTAGCTTCTCTCTGGCCGTTCCAGCCATTTTCTGGCCCTTCCATCCTCTGGCAGTTCCAGCCTCTAGCCGTTTCAGCTCCTGATTGAGGCAAACGACCTCTCTGTATTCCCTTCAAGCCTCACTGGAGCTGGAAGACGATGCCTTCTATCGCAAGTTCCCAAATTCCTCGCCAATTTTCTGTCTTTTAAACTTTGTCTTTCTTTTTTTTTTTCAAATTTGCTGAAAAATTGGGAAAAGCTATTGCCATGAACTGGAGTCATAGTATTACATGGCTTAGAAGCATGAGCAAAAGAAATAAATCGTGACCCAGGGAGGAAGTGGTCTTATGGACCCAGGGAAGAAGTGGTCTTATGGAAGGTCTCTTGGGATGCAATGTTTGGAAAGTCCAGTTAACCTTGCTTGCTGGAGCTTGTGGTTAAATTCATAAATATTCCATATACATTCTTCTTCAATATACATTCATATACACTTAACTGCAGCATGCATTTATGTGCATTTCCCGTCAGTATAATTTTCGTACATTCCCTATACATCTGTAGCTATTAAACTTCAGAACAAGTTCATACGTATGTCAATATACATTCATATAAATTGTACGTATCTGTATCATACACATGCATTCCACTTTAATATATATTCATGGACGTCTTTCTTCAGCATGCCAACTATGTGCCTCTGGGCTTTGCGGAAGATGAAAGCCGGCAAGGCAGTAGGTTTGGATGGTATTGCAGTGGAATTTATTAAAAAAGGGGGTGACTGTATTGTTGACTGGTTGGTAAGGTTATTTAATGTATGTATGACTCATGGTGAGGTGCCTGAGGATTGGCGGAATGCGTGCATAGTGCCATTGTACAAAGGCAAAGGGGATAAGAGTGAGTGCTCAAATTACAGAGGTATAAGTTTGTTGAGTATTCCTGGTAAATTATATGGGAGGGTATTGATTGAGAGGGTGAAGGCATGTACAGAGCATCAGATTGGGGAAGAGCAGTGTGGTTTCAGAAGTGGTAGAGGATGTGTGGATCAGGTGTTTGCTTTGAAGAATGTATGTGAGAAATACTTAGAAAAGCAAATGGATTTGTATGTAGCATTTATGGATCTGGAGAAGGCATATGATAGAGTTGATAGAGATGCTCTGTGGAAGGTATTAAGAATATATGGTGTGGGAGGAAAGTTGTTAGAAGCAGTGAAAAGTTTTTATCGAGGATGTAAGGCATGTGTACGTGTAGGAAGAGAGGAAAGTGATTGGTTCTCAGTGAATGTAGGTTTGCGGCAGGGGTGTGTGATGTCTCCATGGTTGTTTAATTTGTTTATGGATGGGGTTGTTAGGGAGGTAAATGCAAGAGTTTTGGAAAGAGGGGCAAGTATGAAGTCTGTTGGGGATGAGAGAGCTTGGGAAGTGAGTCAGTTGTTGTTCGCTGATGATACAGCGCTGGTGGCTGATTCATGTGAGAAACTGCAGAAGCTGATGACTGAGTTTGGTAAAGTGTGTGGAAGAAGAAAGTTAAGAGTAAATGTGAATAAGAGCAAGGTTATTAGGTACAGTAGGGTTGAGGGTCAAGTCAATTGGGAGGTGAGTTTGAATGGAGAAAAACTGGAGGAAGTGAAGTGTTTTAGATATCTGGGAGTGGATCTGGCAGCGGATGGAACCATGGAAGCGGAAGTGGATCATAGGGTGGGGGAGGGGGCGAAAATTCTGGGGGCCTTGAAGAATGTGTGGAAGTCGAGAACATTATCTCGAAAAGCAAAAATGGGTATGTTTGAAGGAATAGTGGTTCCAACAATGTTGTATGGTTGCGAGGCGTGGGCTTTGGATAGAGTTGTGCGCAGGAGGGTGGATGCGCTGGAAATGAGATGTTTGAGGACAATGTGTGGTGTGAGGTGGTTTGATCGAGTGAGTAACGTAAGGGTAAGAGAGATGTGTGGAAATAAAAAGAGCGTGGTTGAGAGAGCAGAAGAGGGTGTTTTGAAGTGGTTTGGGCACATGGAGAGAATGAGTGAGGAAAGATTGACCAAGAGGATATATGTGTCGGAGGTGGAGGGAACGAGGAGAAGAGGGAGACCAAATTGGAGGTGGAAAGATGGAGTGAAAAAGATTTTGTGTGATCGGGGCCTGAACATGCAGGAGGGTGAAAGGAGGGCAAGGAATAGAGTGAATTGGAGCGATGTGGTATACCGGGGTTGACGTGCTGTCAGTGGATTGAATCAAGGCATGTGAAGCGTCTGGGGTAAACCATGGAAAGCTGTGTAGGTATGTATATTTGCGTGTGTGGACCTATGTATATACATGTGTATGGGGGTTGGTTGGGCCATTTCTTTCGTCTGTTTCCTTGCGCTACCTCGCAAACGCGGGAGACAGCGACAAAGTATAATAATATAAAAAAATAATATATATATATATATATATATATATATATATATATATATATATATATATATATATATAAATCTTTTACTTCCTCATTAAGTTTTACATTACTGTGATCTGTTCTTAGGAGACAGTTTTCCTTGTTTTTCTTCACTCATCTTCCCGTTTTTCACGAGTGAATCGTCCCCATTCAAAGCTTTGTCGTTCCTATTCATAACCGGATCGTCCCCATTCATAACCGGATCGTCGTCATTCATAACCGGATTGTCTCACATTCATAACCAGATCGTCCCCCATTCATATTATGACCGTCATTTTTCATAACCGGATCGTCCCCCATTCATAACCGGACCGTCATTTTTCATAACAGGATCGTCACCCATTCATAACCGGACCGTCATTTTTCATAACAGGATCGTCCCCCATTCATAACCGGATCGTCGCCCATTCATAACCGGATCGAAGACCCTTCCCTTCCCTTCCGGACCAGGTGGGATTCGTACACTTTGCTACCAAAGATGCCATTTCTCTCGCCGGTCCTGTGTGTTTTGTCTTTCATCTTATCATCCTCAGACATCCCTCACTAACTGGTCTATGTATTCACTTCATTCACACCATTTGCTTTGGTCTCAAGCGCTGATAGAACGCGAAACATTTTGAATACTAAGTAAGAAAGAATCTGTGATTTTATAAGATTCATTTTTCTCAATTCATCACGATGTTAAGATGTTTAGAAGTTGTAAGACCACAGTGAGGTCGAGCTGATAATGCCATGACACTCATTCTACCGGGTAGAGTTAGTAGACTACAGCTAGGCCGAGCTAACACTGAGCCAAGAGTCATTTGACGGGATATAAACATAAAGCTATAGTTCCGCCGAGCTAAAAGTGACTCACTACAGAATATAAACATAAAGCTATAGTCAGGCCGAGCTAAAAGTGACTCACTACAGAATATAAAGATAAAGCTATAATCTGGCTGAGCTAAAAGTGACTCACTACAGGATATAAAGATAAAGCTATAGTCCGCACGAGCTAAAATTAACTCACTACAGAATATAAACATAAAGCTATAATCTGGCTTAGCTAAAAGTGACTCACTACAGGATATAAACATAAAGCTATAGTTAGGCCGAGCTAAAATTAACTCCCTACAGGATATAAACACAAGACAGTAGTTAGGCCAAGCTAAAATCAACTCACTACAGGATGTAAACACAAGACAATAGTTAGGCTGAGCTAAAATTAACTCACTACAGGATATAAACATAAAGCTATAGTCAGGCCGAGCTAAAGTTAACTCACTACAGGATATACACAAGACAATAGTTAGGCCGAGCTAAAATTAACTCACTACAGGATATAAACACAAGACTTTATAGTCCGGCCGAGCTCACACTAACTCAAGAGTCATACAACAAAGGTTAAAAAAGATTTCCATGTCTGTAGAAAGTTTTCCGTTTTCTTTCTTTAGCATTAAGTTGGGAGAGGCAAGGTTGGTTTATGGAAGGCGATAAAACTGAGTTAGTGAGATGGTACGTCAGACGGCAAGAGTTAAGGGACCGGGTTTTCCTTCCTCTAGATGATCTTAACAACGTCTTATGATTCGAATCCCATAACCTGCCACGTAGGAATGAGTCTTGGCATTAAAAGCTCATCAGAACTTCCCAAGTTTTGTACTTTGTCGAGGTAGAAAATAACTTTGATATCGATTGAATTCGACTCCAAAATTCAGGTTCTCTGTTCGATGCCAATGGACCAATTCACACGAGCCTATATAACAAGATTGTACAGCGTCTCTTACAGTGATTACATAAATACCATATCTGTCAGTTGCTGGGATTTCATGTACTTATGTAACTAGACACGCCATTGGCCGATAGCGGCTGGCTGTGACTGATGTAACGAGACACATCATTGGTCGTGAGACGCTAGCTACTGCTTATGTAACGAGACACGCCATTGGACGTTAGACATTGGTTACTGCTTATGTAAAGAGACACACTATTTGGACGTTAGACACTAGCTACTGCTTATGTAACGAGACACGCCATTGGACGTTATGTAACGAGACATTCTATTGGACGTTAGACACAAGCTATTGCTTATGTAACGAGACATACCGTGGGACGTTAGACATTGGTCACTGCTTATGTAACGAGACACACTATTGGACGTTAGACACTAGCTACTGCTAATGTAACGAGACACGCCATTGGTCAGTAGCCATTGGATATAGATGATGTAACGAGAACGCACCATTGGTCGGTAGCTATTGGCTACTGGTGATGTAACGAGAGGCACCATTGGTCGGTAGATGTTAGCTTAGTGTTGCTGTGGCTTGATCTTTCTTCAGCCAGAATCGTTATTCTTTCTTGTCTGTTCTATTTCTGGAAGTACCTCCTTTACGCATAGAGTTTAATTAGGTTTCTACACACACACGTACACACACACACACACACACACATACACACTCTTGCCTCCCATGATCTTTCTTATGACCAGGTACATAAGCACTAATATTCACCCATCCCTCGCCATCTACTTTCACTTTTAACCACATCATTCCAAAATTCACTTCCTTACTCCTGCTCCAACAGCAGTGCTACTCCTTCCTCAGCTCTTGTCCTTTCACTTACCCATACTTTACTCCTTACACGTTTCCAAACCATTACTCCCTTTCACCCTTGAGCTTTGTTTCACTCGGAACCAGAACATCCAGGTTTCTTTCCTCAAACATACTACCTACATCTCCTCTCTTCTTATGTTGCTTACATCCACACACATTCAGACATCCCAGACTGAGACTTCGAGGTGGATGGGCGCTCCCTGCTTGATATACCATGGGGGTGGGGAGTGGAGGGCTCCGACCCCCCAGCTCCCGCCCCCTTGAGTCGCCTTCTACGACACATAGGGAATACGGAGACAGGATTCGTTCTCCTCTACCCCCCAGGGGAAATGTATGTATAAATATAATCGTCTGTCGACCGTCCAGTGCCAACCCCTTCCCACCGTCTGTGCCAGTGTCTGCACCATCTTCGTCCACCTCTCGCGCGGCAGCAACCCATCCCTTGGTCCTCCCGCCCACCCCGCACCTCAATGGTCACTCCGTCCGTCCCTCATAGACAGAGACCAGTGGACTTACTGACTCCGATCCCCCGGTGCTATGGTTCTGGCCGTCAGGTCGTCTGACCGTCTGCCAGTCGTGCCAATCCCTGAGCTGGGACCTGGGGACAGCCTACTGCTGCAGGGGAAGCGGCCCAGAGGTCGAGGATGGTGTGGGGACACGGGACTCCTGAAGCAGGAGGCGTCTCCAACACTTAATGACTTTACACTCAAGTCCCCAGGTGTTGCTCCCTGTCGCCTTCATCCTCCGTCCGGTACACAGGGGTGTATATTCAAAGTCCTTGTGGGCAATTGTCAACCTTAATGATATACTCTGGGTGTTCACAGGAGCTCTATAATCACCCTGGACAGTGGCAGGCAAACTCGTGGACGGTGTGGGAGGAGATGTCCTCCTCCTTCGCAGGGTTCTTCAGGAGGCTATGTGCTTCCTGTTCTTGCTTCCTTCTTCCGTCCCTCATAACATAATGTCTGTCCTCCTCTTTATTTATTTATTTTGCTTTGTCGCTGTCTCCCGCGTTAGCGAGGTAGCGTTAAGGAAACAGACGAAAGAATGGCCCAACCCACCCACATACACATGTATATACATACACGTCCACACACGCACATATACATACCTATACATTTCAACGTATACATATATCTATACATACACAGACATATACATATATACACATGTACATAATTCATACTTGCTGTCTTTATGTATTCCCGTCGCCATCCCCCCACACATGAAATGACAACACCCCCCCCCCCCCCCCCCCACCCACCCACCCACCCACCGCATACGCGCGCGCGGAGAGAGAGAGAGAGAGAGAGAGAGAGAGAGAGAGAGAGAGAGAGAGAGAGAGAGAGAGAGAGAGAGAGAGAGAGACGGAACTTGTGTCTTTCATTAGCCCCCATAGTTACATGTTAAGTTAATCTTGTGTTGCTATTGTAGATAAATCATCATTATGTTAGTGACCTTAAGTAGAAAATATAGGAGCGGGTTAAAGTTACAGTAAGTACTATTTATAAACTGCTTTTAATTACTTGTTTTTTCCTTTCTCCTATTTTTAAACTGCTTTTAGTTACTTGTTTTTTCCTTTCTCGAGACCAAAGTATTTTTTCAGATTGTCATCTAATGACACATTAATCATGTATAAGAAGCTACGTATGTTCTCTGGAGATTAATATGTAAAAGCCAAGATAAATTCATTTTTTTTTTTAGAAATGGTTCACAATTATGAACTAGTCACTGGTGTGACGTGGCAACGTGGTAGCAAGTGGTGTGGTGGATGGTTGGTGGTATTGTGGCTGTTGCAGGTGTGGTAGACAGTGATGTGGTAGGTACAGGTGTGGTAGACAGTGATGTGGTAGGTGCAGGTGTGGTAGACAGTGATGTGGTAGGTGCAGGTGTGGTAGGCAGTGATGTGGTAGGTGCAGGTGTGGTAGGCAGTGATGTGGTAGGTGCAGGTGTGGTAGGCAGTGATGTGGTAGGTGCAGGTGTGGTAGACAGTGATGTGGTAGGTGCAGGTGTGGTAGGCAGTGATGTGGTAGGTGCAGATGTGGTAGGTGCAGATGTGGTAGGTACAGGTGTGATAGGCAGTGATGTGGTAGGTGCAGGTGTGGTAGGCAGTGATGTGGTAGGTGCAGATGTGGTAAGCAGTGATGTGGTAGGTGCAGGTGTGGTAGGCAGTGATGTGGTAGGTGCAGATGTGGTAGGCAGTGATGTGGTTGGCACTGGTGTGGTTCGTACCGACGTGGTTTGATAACGACGTGGTTTCCTGTGGCACATCTTGCAGTGTGATGTGACGAGCGTGGTTAACAAGTGAGTGGTTGTTGGCTGGTGTGATTAATGGCGTGGTTGACGACGTGGTTGGTGTCAGACCTAACGCCCATTGGCCTTACACGAGCGCCGCCCTTCACACCGCCCACTACCTTAAATCACCCACCGGCCGCCCACCACACCACCCACTACGTAACCATCCACCGCCCGCCCACCCATAACCCACCGCCCACCCATAACCCACTTACCCATCGACCACGCCTGGATTAATAACACGCAAGTTGTTTTAATAAGATGGTAATCAAATACGAGATTGCAAGTTGATATTCCTATACCCATTTAATATTATAATCTTGTAAAGTCTCGTGACTTGATATTGTGTTTTCGAACTTAGGCTGGATGTTATGACATACACTGAGGCTTGTTGTAGTTGTTGATGTTGTTGTAGGAGCGTTACTAACTACAGTTGGTCTGGTTGTTGATGTTGTAGTTATACACGTTACAGCTGGTCTGGTTGTTGATGTTGTAGTTATCCAGGTTACAACTTGTCTGGTTGTTGATGTTGTTGTGGTTATACAAGTCACAGTTAATCTTGTTGTTGTTGTAGTTGTTGTAGTTGGTGTGGTTGTTGATGTTGTTGTTGTTGTTGTACAAAGTATGATAGACATTAAGATGATTGAGCAAGATAGAAGCAAACGACCTGGGTTATGACTTTAAGGACCTAGTTAGGTTAAGGTACGACATCGTTAAGTCATTTGGGTCGTTATACACGTCTCTTGGCGGGAGCCAGGGAGCGGATGTGGCTATGGCTATAGCTGAAGGAGGCTATATCAAGCTGCTGAACTCCGGATGTTCCTGTATCTATAAGATATGATCTTGGATCCTGTGTATGTAATGGTGAGGCGGGGTTGAGGCATATTGGGAAGGCGTATAAATGATTATCTTGAGTTTATGAATGTTAAAGAAGAGAGATTTTGGAAGTGTTCAGTGGAATCCAGGAGGCCTTTGTAAGGTTTGATTAAGTGAGGATAGGTTGAACACCTTTCCTTCCCACCTTTTAGGTGAAGTTAGGTTAGGTTGAACACCTTTCCTTCCCACCTTTAGGTGAAGTTTGGTTAGGTTAGGTTGAACACCCTCCTCCCGCCTTAAGGTGAAGACGGAGGCCTGATAACACGAGAGAGTTGAGTAAAGGGAAGCGAGTTCCCGGAGTTGTGAGGGAAGACTGAGAGTCTGTGTGAGGTTGTAGCGAGCGATGGTGGAGAATGTAACGCATTATGATGTAAGCTGACAAGTGAGGGAGGGCGTGGCGTCTGTGGCAGGGAGATGGATAACTGGGTGGAGGCGCCTGAGGTGGATTTTCTACAGAGGTGGATGTGGATACAGACGAGATCGACAGCGATGGATTTAGCCAAGATGGATAACAGGGTGGAGGCGTCTGGGGCGACCTTCTGGAGACGCTGGAGGTGGATTTAGCTGCCCAGACACAGAGTGGGAGAAGGTACACTAGGCTAACATGCCGGTGGTTTTACAGAAGGCGAGGAGATGTGAGGTAATGGAGAGAAAGAAGGGATTATAAGAAGAGGAGGAGTGTGGAGGGTCCCTGCGTGTGTCAAGGGAGATTGTATGGTGATAAGTGTATGTGTTTGCTGTGTTATGGGGGGAGAGTTTTGCGCTTGTGTTGCCCCGTTTCTTAACCTTGTATACATTACACACACACACACACACACACACACACACACACAAACACACGCACCAACCTATTTCAGGTGTGTGTGTGTGTGTCTGTGTCCCTGTGAGTCTTGAGGAGCTAATTACGCTCGTTAATTAAGCTCTTTGTCAAGGATCAACACTATTATAGCCTGTGTCTCTCGCTGCATTACCCCGGGTTATCAGTTTAAGTCTCCGTGTCCTGATGGGCCCGACCATCAGGCTCTGAATGTACACCACAACTCACCTTTGTTCCCATCCTCAGTCTGATGGGCAGTGAACCAGATCAGGATCAGATATACTGCCAAGGAAACGCTCTCAATCAACGTTGTTTACATCAGCTGCGATGCGTAAAATCACGAGAAATCGAGATGTTTACAACTTTCTACAACACCTACAGGATGATTTACAGCATAAACATGGATTATTCGTCTTGAGAAATATTCCCATATGCTCACTGCCATCGTGGACAGTCATATTGTGGACGTGGCAAAAGAGACAAGGCTAAATGTTTTCCATAGATTCGTCAGGAGTGAAGTGTCAAAGAGCAGCTGATCCGACTAATAGACTGTGAGGGGAAGAGACACAGAGGATGATATAAGGACATGCAGCGTAGAGACAAGTTCAAGATTATTTTCTCAGTGGAAGGTTGCGTAGCCACCAACAACAGTGATATGGAACAGGGAAGAAGTCGTAAAAAGCATTGAAATAACTATAGATAGATATAGATAGATAGATAGATAGACAGAGATAGATAGATAGAGATAGATAGATAGATAGATAGATAGATAGATAGATAGATAGATAGAGAGAGAGAGAGAGAGAGAGAGAGAGAGAGAGAGAGAGAGAGAGAGAGAGAGAGAGAGAAGCAGAGTTTAATGGGTCTTGAACCAATTAAGGCTCGTGGTTCTAAGGCAATTTCTCCATTGTGGTAAAGATGGGTGAACATACAGTTGAAATGTTGTTTCAAGATACCACTGGAAAAATGCAGATTGCCAAGGGAGTGGAGAAGGGAAAACTTACAACTGTCTATGGGAAAGGAGACAGGGAGGAGGCGTTGAAGTCGTGCATTTCGATCCTTTGATTTCTACGAGAGAGTGAGCTCTGATCTAGACAAAAGATTCGGTTGGTGGACTTTTTCGTTTGTTTGTTTAGAGTGCCAAAGATCATTAGACACTGTTCCACACTAGGGACTGGTGAAGAAGCTGGATCTTCAGGTAGGAATGAGGGGGTGACTACGTATATGGACAGAAGAATATCTTAGTGGAAGGGAACAGTGGAAGGGAACAGTGAGCTCTCTCAAAATGGGTCGAGGTCACTAGTGGCGTGCCACAGGGTTCCTGCTCGGGGACCATTGCTCTTCTTGATCTACATGAATCACTTGTCAGTAAATCGGACTCTTACGTGAATAGATTTGAGGATGATGCGAAGATCGTGAGGGAAGTCAAGTGAACAAGACTGCATCAACTTAGACACTCTCCACAGCAAGTCTGAGTCAAGTTCGATGAAATTCAACTCGAAGAAATGTAAACGCACCAATATACTCATTAATGAGCTTGTTAAAAAATAGGCAGCACCTCAATCAGGCCTGCATGTTAAAATGTTGCTGAAAGTTAACGAAATGAGTAAACATTGTGTAAACAAAAGTCGACTAAATATTTAGTATGATTGACCACCTTGCAGGAGAGCAAGTACACCTTTCCAGTCCTGTGCAGTGCTCCTGAAACTCAGATGTTATTTGCTTTGCTCTTAATACAAAGTTACTCAAACAGCAACAGACCAATTGGCCCTTTCAAGGCTATCTGTGATGATGGAAGACATCAGAGCTAATAGATTAGGGTGGGAAAAGTTAAAAGGCATAGAGATATTAAAAGAATCACCTGCAAGCGATCAAATTATAGTAAGTCATGGGCTTGAAGCGAAATAGTCATCAAGTGTCGTCTGAAATGTATCTTTCAGCCAATTTGGTTGGTAAATCATCCCATTACGATGGTAATCCTGTTGAAGAAGAAGTACTTCGCATCAGTGGAGGCAAACCGTTTGCCCACGAGTTTGTATCCATTACAGCCAGTGAAATCAAACCAATCATGTTGTAACTAGCTTTTTAGATCAAGATTATGAAAGCCTTTGATACTTTTAAGTAATCATATTCGATCACCTCTCGACCTTCTCTATTCTGAGATGAGTAGATTTAAGTTGGCGAACAAGGTGGTGACATTTCCCCCGGAAGCTCCTCCGATCTCTTATTGGGTACGTCGTTGGAACTGCATGACAGGTAGAAATTAGAGGCATTATCATTGGTACTATTACAGACGTCCTCTGCTGCATTAGCATTGTTGCTTACCCGGACAGGCACCTGGAATGGAATATCATTTACTGTGTGAAGTGTTCCTGACAAGGTATCTCTCCGTTAGAACTGATCTCATGTTTCTCGTCCTCTGCATCATCTAGTTACCAAAAAAATATATTACAATAAACGTTTCCTTCTTTACTCAAATATTGTGAAGTAACTCAGGGTAAACAAAAGGAGAATAAGGGTTAGAGGGATTCACAGTATGAGGAAAAGACAGTAAAAGAGGTCGACCGGAGAAGACTAGAAAATCGACCCCTGGGGCGAACTACTGGGGCAAAAGGATGTGATTCCTAGTGGCCAGTCCTCCTACAGCCACAGGACACAGTGCAACAGTTGTCCAACATGTCCAAAAGGGTGGAATGACGACCCAGGTTCCAGCCTGGGTCGGATGAATGGTCGGATCCTCGACCACGGTCGATCCAACGTTCTTGACAAGTGATGGAATCTGAAGAATCTCAAACCAATCAAAGTTTCCCCTGGCAACACTGAGGAAGGGTTGGCGGTGTACTGGATGGCCCGACACGAATATCCCGAAAGACCTAAACTTTCCACTCCGAGAGAGCCAAGGCTCCGGGATCGAACCCTTGTGCCCGGATATTAAACGTGAGAGAAAATCCCTCTTACCACAGCCAGTCCGTAATTTCCGTTATTGTGAATTCCTGGAGTTTGTGGAAATGTCTAGGAGTTTGATGTTATCTGGCTGGAGCAGTGGCGGAGACGGTGGATGAAGGGTTAGTGTGTTGTCACCGTAGTACAAGGAGAAGTCACATGGAAGTGGGCACCATTGTCAACATTCACTGAGACCCGGCACCATCGTAAACATTCACTGGGACCCAGTGCCCTCGTCAACATACATTCACTGGGACCCAGCACCATCATTAGCATATATTCACTGGGACCCAGCACCATCGTCAACATTCACTGGGACCTAGCACCATCGTCAACATTCACTGGGACCCAGCACCATCGTCAACATTCACTGGGACCCAGCACCATCGTCAACATTAAGCAGAGCTCCAGCACCACCATTCTAGAACCACTACCTTAGAACCATCATTCCAGCCCAACCAGCTCAGCCCTGCCACCATAAGACCAACATCTCAGGAATACTCTCAGTACCATCGCCCCAGAACCACCACCTCAACACCTTACCCCTGTACCACAACCCCAGGACCACCACCACAATACCACGACCCTTTATGAGCCACTCACTACCCCAGGAGAGGAGATGGGCGGGAGTCTGCTCGTGGTGGGGACGCCCTTAGTGACACAGTCTGACGGGACGATATCACAGTAGGAGGAGGACCCTCCTATTGGTGGTGGAAGCCAAGGCACCGAAAGGCTTTTCAGGATTCTTTAATGTCCTCGGCTGAGTTGGCTCCTGTGTCGTAAACAGGACTTATGACATTGTTAACAACGACACTCAAAAAGGATTTTATTTCTGGCATTATCTTAACTGTTGATTGTTACCGTTTTACAGCAGTGAGGCCCACGAGTGGCGATGCTTCCCTCCAACCCTCGCAATATAAGCAATGGCGAGACTGAACTGATTTTACGGGAGGATCAAAGGAATAGATTTTATTTTTTTTTTTCCCCCTCAACTCTTGTATTTCTGGTGTACTCCACGCTCCCTCGGGACCTACCTGTATAATCTGGCTGCTGATAAAGTATGCATGACCGGGTCTTTATAATTAATTTAGAAATATAATTAATAATTCATTTGGTACAGGTGTTTTAGTGGGTATTTCGTTCTTAATACTGACTTTCCATAAGTTTATTATTGTTTTGTGGTTTTGGGTAGACGCAGGCGTAAGTTTATTTCTCACAGGTAAGCGATAGTTCACCCACCACCCGTGCTGCTGTCTGTCTGTCTGTCTCTCTCTCTCTCTCTCTGAAAATGATCTCGTTCCAGCTTTTTAATCTGTTCACGCTTACACTGAGACATCATCAAAATACACCACACCCCTCCTCTGACATCCTCTGGTCCAGCCGGAACCTATACAACCTGTGGCGGGCGCTGCTGCTATTGCTGCTGCTTTTGCTGTTGCTGCTGTTGCTGGTCCTGTTGCTGCTGTTGCTGGTCCTGTTGCTCCTGTTACTGCTGTTCCTGCTGCTGCCGGCCACCGCCCTGTAAAATCCCCCACTACGCCAGAGTCATGATATTTGTTTGGCAGTCTTATTAACTGGGGATGAGAAAGAAACGAGAGACTGATTAGGGAAGGGATCAGTGGAGAGAGAGAGAGAGAGAGAGAGAGAGAGAGAGAGAGAGAGAGAGAGAGAGAGAGAGAGAGAGAGAGAGAGAGAGAGATCATCAGGGTCGGTACCACAGCCCAGGCAACGAGGGGTCAAGGAGAACTTTACAGTGTGGCTGAAGCCGCTCCACCACAACACTGTAGTTCACGCACTCTCATCCTACAATACCAAAGGTGTAATATGGGTGATTGACTCGTGCCTCTTATCTTCAGTCACCAGTACAACACCAGTACAACACTACTGTGTAGCCTTGCCCTGCAGAACATCACCAGTACACCACCAGTATACCTCATACTGTAACATCGAGTATATTGAGTATACTCCGGTAATAGTGTAGAAGTTTGAAACAGAATTTGATAAGTTATCTTAAGAATGTGGTCATTGAAAAACCGCAAAATATTGAAAAGCTAACAGAATATTAACATATCTGATATTAATATTAAAGTTGAGCTCTATGTTATACCTTCTAGAGGTACCGTCCAGGCACGTGTGTTGTATATGACGAAGCAAAGTTGATATTACGATTGACTGGAGTCGCTGCAGAGACTCGAAATGTTTCAGCTTTGGAGGCTATAAGGCGAGTGGGAGGCTCGTGTCAGCTCGGGCGGAGGGAAGGGAATTACTGTGTTATAACCAGTCACTCAGCTGTGTGGCGGGGAAGGCCTCATACTGAATAATTATAGTACAAAATATGATATTATTCATATATTGAATGAATTATAAAGTATCAGCCAAAAAGAGTTTTGAGTGACCAGTAAATTATTAAGGTATTGATTTTCAGAACAAAATCCGTTTATGGTATGTTCCTATATCAATACGTCCGTCATATCACATGACAATATTCTAAAGGTTCTAACACCGTATGAACGATTAATTTTTACCAATTACTAACAATATTCAAATATAAATTGTTATAAGAAAGCAGTAAAATTGATATGATTTACGAAACATATTCGTTCTATGGCATAGTGCTGTTCTGTGATGTTCATAATGTAATATTTTGTATATGGTTCGTGAAATGTTTGTGAAAGACTTGTGTAAACCCCTTCACCAGGTTGTACATTCCATGAATAAACATTCATTGCCATTTACAAAACTATCCAAATGTTTTATCCTATATATAAACAACACTAGCCAGCAAATCTACAATTAGTGTATAGATACACTGCATATCAATCGTAATACCTAAAGAAAAAAGTCAAATTTTTTTTCGAAATTCTGACATTTACTTACATGCATAATGAGAGAATACGTTGTCATGTAGTTATACTTAACACTGAATAAAGTGTTCAAAAGTGTTCAAGATATCGTAGTAAGTGGATGTTCTTTAAAGTTGACCATAATGACCCTGGCAGTTGATAATAGTCCTTAAGTCCACCTAACCAACCAATCAACGACCATCTTCACTCGACATTTACTCTTACCGCCTGAATTTATTTATATCAGAGCTTTGTAAACGCTGTGTCAGAATTTTCCTCTGCATCATTTGTGGAGAAAGACAGAAACCAAACAATTCCTACCAGATAACCTGTCATCCCTCCAACTCCAAAAGTTAATTTGATAAATAAAAAACGAGTTGATAATGTACGTTTTACGTAATTCTTATGTTTTCCACAAAGGCGAGTAGGCGAGTTTACAGTTCATCCTGCGTTGGACCTGGTGTTGAACCCTTGCGCCAGACCACAACACTAAGTTGCCCTAGTTGTCTCAGATGATCATCTTAGGACGGAATGCGCCTCTTCCCCCGTGCTGGGTGTGTTACGAGCAATACCAACATTGTAGCATCTTATTTATGCCTTAGCAGGAAGGCTCGATAAGTGTGGGGAGGGAGAGGGGGAAGATTCGTTATCTGGGGTACGTCGAAGAGCCCCGGACCCGATCTCCTCTTATTTTCTTTCTTTTTCAAGTCCAACTTTAAGCCCATTTTAAACGTAAAGTTCAAAACCCTTTCGTCCCCACCTCGTCATCATACGCTGAACACATTCTTCTTAGTTTATGGACTGGTTCCTGTCGTATTCATTGGATCTTTGTTTCAGTAAGTTCTTGAATTTCATTTTTTTTTTAGGAAGATGAGAATTGGAACCGTACTGACTCTCAACATTCCTGCAAGTTACACCAGGAATCTCTGCGTCAGAAGCTTCAAAACAGATCTGCGACTCTGATGTTTACCCACGGCTGGACACTGTCACGCTCGCTCACAACGGCTGTTTGACCCGAGAGCATAATACCTCCTCCCACTAACAATATACCATATGTTCTCCCACTATACTATAGTTTAAGCTTGTTAACGCCATTCTAATCATAACTAACTTCAGGAAGTAACGTATTACACCTGGCTCCATTATTCTCCAGCTGTCAATAAGACAGGAAGGCTAGAGGAACTTTTTACGTATTTTTTTTTATACTTTCGTGGTGTAACGGTTAGCGCACCTGACCCTGACGTATTTACGGGCCGCTCAGGGTCGAGAGCATAGGTTCGAATCCTGGTTACGGCAGTCTGTCCACAGACAACCCAGCTATTCATCCACCACTAGGGGTTGGTTGATTAAATGGATACCCGGCTCAGTCTAGTATATATATATATATATATATATATATATATATATATATATATATATATATATATAGTTAATGAAATGGCCTTAATTACGGCTTCATATACCCATGTCGTTTCACCTGAGTTGATAAAAAAAAGAAAGACATTCAAACCTTTCTTGCAGCTGCAGCTGAGAGGCGAGAATGTTTACCTTCGTCAGGAGGGAGACTGTATTGATGTTTGTAGTTATGACGATCCTTGAATCCTGCCTCGTGCCTTCCCTAGGACTAACTTGAGTCCTATCAGGAAGTGACCTCACCAGCAGGAGAAGAAGGACTCCACAGTATCTTACTCACATCTCTCTGGCACCAGCAGGAGTAAAAGGATTCTCCAGTATCCTACGTACTTCCATTAGGCACCAGCAGGAGCAGAAGGACTCCCCAGTATCCTACTTACTTCCCTTGAGCTACAGAAGGAGCAGAAGGACTCCTCATTATCTCCAAACTCAAGTTCCCATTGGCTGTAACCGGCGAGGAGGGACCCCAACGCAAACCCCTCATTACCCCCCCTACAGCATTTGCATTTCTTTTCCTTTTTCCTTTCCATATCTTAAGCGTTGCTTCTCCATATCCTTAGCATCAGTCGTGAGGCCGCTGGAGGAGACGTAGATCAAGGCGAGAAATCGTGGATTCACGTGAAGGTATTTTCATATCTCGGAGACGCGACAGGAAGAAAATGCAGAAATTCCACCCACCGTTCTTGCTTTGGTATTGAGTCGCGTTATGAATCTACAAACCCGTCTGCAGCCAAACGTAAAAGGTATTTTTCATATTAGATTCAGTGGAGGGATGACGATTTATCTATAGTCTTCTCCATTCCTTTGAGAGACTGATTCAACTAACACCTTTGGTGCAGAGAGATCTTAGGCTTGGCTGGTGTAAAGCGAAATAACTGATCAGCTAAATAAGTGACTACTGAGCAGGTGCACATGCGCACGAACTGCGCAAAGGTGTTGTGAGTGCATTGCCAAGCAAGTCATATTCTTGTGGGTTTATGGGCGAACGCTCACGCACTGCGCATAGGCGGTGTGAGTGCACTGCCAAGCAAGTCATATTCTGAAGTGGATATAGGGGCGATATAAGATGTTTAGTTCACCGTTTTTCTTTGCAGTTTTGCTTGCGTGGAGTCATCGTATTCCTAAAGCAGACTCTGATTGGTGGCCTCTGTAGGACAACTGCTGGTGACGTCAGCTACATAGTCCTGATGTAATTACTGTGTATTGTATTCATCATAATCTAGTCTCCATTCTCTCGTCTGTCATCTTCTCTGCTTTTATGGTTTTGTGAGGACTAGTGAATGAGAGTGTATTCCATGTACATTTTAATTGTTTTTTTAAGGCGATTTTATTTTCTTTTTTAAGAAATTGGATGTGGCGAATCCTTGTAGCTTTATATACAAGGTGTCGTAAATGACACGTAGATGATTACACATAATTATCGTAATTGGACACACACACTGTAATTGTTACAGGCATGTTTGGTCATGATAATGACAGCAAATGACATCAGTACTCAATAATACTACAGTTTATATCTTCATTAAGCATGTAGCGAGCGAATACTCCAATGGCCACCGTTTCACAGCACTCATATACGTATTTCACCCTTAATCACACTAAGTTACTGACGCATTACGGAAGCTCATTTTCTTTTTTTTTTTTTCGTGTAAGTCAGTTATTTCGCCTGACACTTGGTACAGCCCGTGATATTATTCTTCCCTCGTCATGCATCATAATTTCAGCAATATACCAGCCATATTGGCTTTGCCTTCCAACAACTGGTTGATCTTCAAAGATCCATTTACAATAAGACACGAGAGAAGTGCAACGTAATCTTGATCAGAAAGCTTGACCAAGAATTCCAATGATAGATATCAAAATCAAAGATAATTTTCTGAACAGAATATTCACTCTGTGGGTTCTAGGTCATCTGTTAGTCTCGGCTCTTGACTGACTGACTGTTCAAAGCTCCGAGCTAATCATTAAACTAGGGTTTATGTATTGTTATTCAGCTGTTCAGGGGGTTCAGAAAAAGTCCATGGTGTTGGATAGTCCAGGATCGAAGGTGTTGTCCAGGACCTGAGTGTAAGTGTTGAGTGGTTCTGAGTCTTAGTGCAAGATAGACGTGTTAGGGATTCCAGGATTTCCTGGACTTCGAGTGTTAGGTAGGTCGAGACTCAGGTTTTAATCTTGGACGTGAGGTTATTAGTTTTCCAGACCCCCGGGGTTTTTAGGATGATCCGGGACCCCAGGGTGTGGGTCAGTCCACCCCAGGTGGTGGTGACCCGTCTCCCAGCAACCAATAGTCTTACGGGGAGGTGTTTACACTGTGACATTACCATATGATAAACATGGCCCCTCCTCGCGCCCCCAGCCTGACCCATGACATGGCCCCTTCTCACGCCCCCAGCCAGACCCATGACATGGCCCCTCCTCACGCCCCCAGCCTGACTCAATACATTGTTCCTCCTCACGCCCCCAGCCTGACCCATGACGTGGCCCCTCCTTACGCCTTCCCCACCAGCCTGACCCATCACATGGCCCCTTCTCACGCCCCCAGGCCTGAACCCACTGTGTTCATACATATCACTACCAAGACACCTTGATCACAGCTTCATTAAGAAGTTAATTAATACATGATACATTCTTACAACTGGGGCCACACAGTGTTGCCAGATCAGTCAGGCTCACCCATCACTCTCTCGCTCGGGGTTATATGTTTTGCCCAACATCATTAGAGTATAACTTTGGGTTGATGTTGAGTATTAATATATATTTTCATAAACTGGCTTTGAGAGATGCGAGTTGCGATCTCAGAAGAGAAACCATAAAATCTAGTCTAAGAGAAACTATGAAATCTAGTCTAAGAGAAACCATAAAGGCTAGTCTGAGAGAAACTATGAAATCTAGTATAAGAGAAACCATAAAATCTAGTCCAAGAGAAGCCATAAAATCTAGTCTAAAAGAAACTATGAAATCTAGTCTTTTGCTAACTTGAATCTTCATGATCACCACCAACTAAGGACATTTTTTTGTCTTATGTTTTTTTTTTTTTTTTTCAGTAGGTGCTCTCCTCTCTCAGAGTCACGACTCCTTGTTGTGTTCCAGCTTTCAGAAAATAATAGTTCAGGAGGAGGAGAAGGAGGAGGAGGTCCAGCAACCCTCCCTCGCTCCCTCGTAGTCGCCCTTTACGACACGCAGGAGATACGTGGGCTGTGTCGTTGTTTTTTTTCTTCAAAGACTCCTCGCTGACACACACACACACACACACACACACACACACACACACACACACACACACACACACACACTCACTCATTCACACACACACACACACGCACACTCACTCATTCACACACACACACACACACACACACACACACACACACACACACACACTCACTCACTCATTCACACACACACACACTCACTCATTCACACACAAACACACACACACACACACACACACACACACACACACATTCTCTTAACAAGCATGAGCTTATGTGAAGACTAACATTTAGCTGTAGGAAAGACGTGCGTAATGGCGTAGATAATACATCAAATCGTCCGATATGATCCTACGAAGAGGAGCAAATGACTTGTCATGAAGGAACAGACAGGAAGGTTACAGCGAACAAGCTATTCTTAGGATGAACTCCTGATAAGGGAGGAATTCGACTAAATAGAGCGTCGCCCGCTACTGATAACGAAGAATCTCGATGATAAAGAGCGTCGTCCGGGGCAATTTGGATTCTCAATGTGATAGTTAGTCGTGGGATACATACACAAAATACCCTATACCAGGTAGGAAGACAGAGATCCTGGTACACACCAGGTAGGAAGACAGAGATCCTGGTACACACCATTACTACTCCATCTTATCTTTACACATAGTAGCTATTGTTGTATCGTATCTTTATACATCGTAGCGAGGTGTTGAGGGTACCCTGTGCCATACACCAGTTCGAAAAAAAAGTGATTATGGGATCGTAGAGTTTTCTTGTATGGTAGATGAGCGACGTGAAAGAATAAAAGGGGAAATAGCGACACCGGACGCGAAAATAGAATTGTGGATGCCTTACAGAACTCGACAGAATTTACGGCAACGTGAAATTGGAAATTGGAAATTGGAAATTGAACTTAGTGGTTAGGAAGAACCAGGTCATTATGGTGCAAGGTCTTGTGAAATCTACAAGCAATGATTAGGAATACGGGTGCATTTAGCCTCCAGTACGAAGGAAAGATTAAGAAAAAAAAAAAAAAGGAATTGTAGTTTGAGACAGATATTCAAATAACTGAAGTCATTTGGAGATATGATTGTAGGAGAGATGCAAGTGGCACTCCATCCAGCTAGCGAGAAGGGGACTACCTAGATGGATGGAAGATCATCTTAAATAGAAGGAAACAAGTGTTGAGGGAGCCAACCCCCCAAAATGGGGTTGAAGAAGGCTCTATTTACCTCCTGCCTGAGTGTATTTGTGGACGATGCCAAGGTCATCAGAGAAGATGGAAGACTACATCTGTTTGATTCGTGGCTGGTGCAAATCCACCCCGTGTTGACTGTGAGGAAATGAAGACGGGAGAAAGTGAAGGAAGACCTCGATATGAATCTTATCAGACAGGAGGCTGACATCAAGAATCTGAGAGAGAGAGAGAGAGAGAGAGAGAGAGAGAGAGAGA
This sequence comes from Panulirus ornatus, assembly GCF_036320965.1. Taxonomy (NCBI): domain Eukaryota; kingdom Metazoa; phylum Arthropoda; class Malacostraca; order Decapoda; family Palinuridae; genus Panulirus; species Panulirus ornatus. The sequence continues at coordinate 84,911,421 of NC_092227.1, forward strand.
GAGAGAGAGAGAGAGAGAGAGAGCGAGAGAGAGAGGAATAGATCTCCACGTACACCTGATCCTTCATTCATCTCCGTCACTCCACCTATGTACATAGCATCTGGCAGCCTTCCTCGCTCTGACGCGACCGAGATGCTGAGGGACGTCCTGCTGTGTATACCATCGAAGTCTCTCCCATAACCCCATCACGTCGCCGACAGTTCTCGCCGATCCCGTCCGTCGCATCCGAGCCACTGCGTCTCCTCTGCGTCTCCTCGCATGGACCCAGAGGTTCTCCGTTGCGTTTAAGGTCCGGTGGTCACGCAGGCCAGTCGAGGATTCTCACCTCAAGATGCGCTCTAAACCAGCCCCTTACACAGTCCCGTGCATTGTGGATAGGGTTGTAACTAGCCCCTTAAACAGTCCCGTTGTGGTCAAGGGTTGTTACCAGCCCCTTAAACAGTCCCGTGCATTGTGGATAGGACTGTTACCAGCCCCTTATACAATCCGTGCATTGTGGATAGGGTTGTTACCAGGCCCTTACACAGCCCCGTGCATTGTGGATAGGAGTGTTACCAGCCCCTTAAACAGTCCCGTGCATTGTGGATAGGGTTGTTACCAGGCCCTTACACAGCCCCGTGCATTGTGGATAGGGTTGTTACCAGCCCCTTACACAGTCCTGTGCATTGTGGATAGGGTTGTTACCAGGCCCTTACACAGCCCCGTGCATTGTGGATAGGAGTGTTACCAGCCCCTTACACAGTCCTGTGCATTGTGGATAGGGTTGTTACCAGCCCCTTACACAGCCCCGTGCATTGTGGATAGGGTTGTTACCAGCCCCTTACACAGTCCCGTGCATTGTGGATAGGGTTGTTACCAGACCCTTACACAGCCCCGTGCATTGTGGATAGGGTTGTTACCAGGCCCTTACACAGTCCCGTGCATTGTGGATAGGGTTGTTACCAGCCCCTTACACAGCCCCGTGCATTGTGGATAGGGTTGTTACCAGCCCCTTACACAGTCCCGTGCATTGTGGATAGGGTTGTTACCAGCCCCTTACACAGCCCCGTGCATTGTGGATAGGGTTGTTACCAGGCCCTTACACAGTCCTGTGCATTGTGGATAGGGTTGTTACCAGCCCCTTACACAGTCCCGTGCATTGTGGATAGGGTTGTTACCAGGCCCTTACACAGTCCCGTGCATTGTGGATAGGGTTGTAACTAGCCCCTTAAACAGTCCCGTTGTGGTCAAGGGTGTTATCAGGCCCTTACACAGCCCCGTGCATTGTGGATAGGGTTGTTACCAGCCCCTTACACAGCCCCGTGCATTGTGGATAGGGTTGTTACCAGCCCCTTACACAGTCCCGTGCATTGTGGACAGGGGTGGTATCTTGCGCCAAATGAATGTGAAATCCTTCCCCCTCCGCGAGTTCCTCTGTTGCTGATGGTATTTCTCATCTGTGAGACGACCCTTAGTCTCAGCCACCTGCCCTTACACAACACCACGTCCTCCAGATCCAGACTTCCAGCCCGCGATGCAACCACTCCTCCTTGACGCAGACAACATTTTCTTCGACACATCTTCATAGGAAAACAGGCGACGTTAGCGTGAATATGAAGGCACGCTGGAGGAAACCATGTTTTCGTCGTAGTTGTGGTGACACAATGACTTAAGGAAAGATTACCTGGCTATGCATAGACAACCTCATTAAACCTTCCGTTAATCATTTCAGGGAAAATGAAGCACCGAATGAGGCAGGAACACCAAGGGAATAACCGATAATGCTAAACGATAATTTGCGTTAACCCTGCGCCGCCAGCTTACCTTGCGTTAACCCTGCTCCGCCAGCTTACCTTGCGTTAACCCTGCTCCGCCAGCTTACCTTGCGTTATCCCTGCGCCGCCAGCTTACCTTGCCTCAACCCTAGGCCGCCAGCTTACCTTGAGTTAATCCTGCGCCGCTAGCTTACCTTGCGTTAACCTTGCGCCGCCAGCTTACCTTGCGTTAACCTTGCGCCGCTAGCTTACCTTGCGTTAACCTTGCGCCGCTAGCTTACCTTGCGTTAACCTTGCGCCGCCAGCTTACCTTGCGTTAACCCTGCGCCGTACGCAGCGCGGTGGCCGTAAACTCTCTGAGGAAGACACCTTCTCGTCACAGAGTATGACACGCTGCTGCCAAACCTCCAAGTGCCACCATCCAGGCACACACCGTCTTGCAGATGCTCATCGATCTTGTCTGTGTCCCTGGGAGTTCGAGCGAGTAAACCAGACGACTGAAGACTTCGCACAACTCTTCGTCTGCGGCATCCTAACCATAATGCGTCCCTTGTTCGTGTGCTGCATCCTAGCCGTGATGCGTCCCTTGTTCGTGTGCTGCATCCTAGCTGTGATGCGTCCCTTGTTCGTGTGCTGCATCCTAGCTGTGACGCGTCCCTTGTTCGTGTGCTGCATCCTAGCTGTGATGCGTCCCTTGTTCGTGTGCTGCATCCTAGCTGTGACGTGTCCCTTGTTCGTGTGCTGCATCCTAGCTGTGACGCGTCCCTTGTTCGTGAGTTGCATCCTAGCTGTGATGCGTCCCTTGTTCGCGTGCTGCATCCTAGCTGTGACGTGTCCCTTGTTCGCGTGCTGCATCCTAGCTGTGATGCGTCCCTTGTTCGCGTGCTGCATCCTAGCTGTGATGCGTCCCTTGTTCGCGTGCTGCATCCTAGCTGTGATGCGTCCCTTGTTCGTGTGCTGCATCCTAGCTGTGATGCGTCCCTTGTTCGTGTGCTGCATCCTAGCTGTGACGTCTCCCTTGTTCGTGTGCTGCATCCTAGCTGTGATGCGTCCCTTGTTCGTGTGCTGCATCCTAGCTGTGATGCGTCCCTTGTTCGTGTGCTGCATCCTAGCTGTGATGCGTCCCTTGTTCGCGTGCTGCATCCTAGCTGTGATGCGTCCCTTGTTCGTGTGCTGCATCCTAGCTGTGACGCGTCCCTTGTTCGTGTGCTGCATCCTAGCTGTGATGCGTCCCTTGTTCGTGAGTTGCATCCTAGCTGTGATGCGTCCCTTGTTCGTGTGCTGCATCCTAGCTGTGATGCGTCCCTTGTTCGCGTGCTGCATCCTAGCTGTGACGCGTCCCTTGTTCGCGTGCTGCATCCTAGCTGTGATGCGTCCCTTGTTCGTGAGTTGCATCCTAGCTGTGATGCGTCCGTCCCTTGTTCGCGTGCTGCATCCTAGCTGTGACGCGTCCCTTGTTCGTGTGCTGCATCCTAGCTGTGATGCGTCCCTTGTTCGTGAGTTGCATCCTAGCTGTGATGCGTCCGTCCCTTGTTCGTGTGCTGCATCCTAGCTGTAACGCGTCCCGCACGGCGTGAGGGCCACCTCCCATCGTTGCAGCTACATCTTGGCCTTGAGATAAGTGTTGCACACTCGAGGGCGACATGCTCGATGTCGGATCTTCGCCGTGTCCTCCTCCAGGATATCTCTGACTTCACCTCTCTGCCGTTCGTCTGCTCACATGGAATGCTCGTTGCGCTCTGAGTTCAGGATCCTCTCCCTCTAAGTGAAGGGAGATCATACCACCTCTCATCTCCCTAGTGGCTGTCGTAGGAGAACCTAGTCTTCTGTGAACCAGGTGAACGTCGCCTGAACGAATATGGTTCGTATTTCTCCTCATGCCAAGCCTCCTGGGTTCATTTGAACTCTGATCTGATCAGGAGCAATTATGAAACTTCAGGAATTCAGGCTTGCCAACCATGAGTCCGTGTCGGTGGTAAAACTCTCATAATGTTTCACGAGTTACATTTAATCTTCGGACAAAACAGCAACACGAGTTTCGTCTCTCGTTGTACGTGAAGGATCCTTCGTACGGTGAGGGAAAGGACCGACATCACGTACACGAATGTCGCCACCTTCCCTGCCTTCACTTGCTTGCCTTTGATCACGTCCACAGAGGGTCCATCATGTCCACAGAGGATCCATTATGGCCACAGAGGGTCCATTATGTTCACAGAGGGTCCATCATGTCCACAGAGGTTCCCTCATGTCCACAGAGGGTCCACCATGTCCACAGAGGGTCCATCATGTCCACAGAGGATCCATTATGTTCACAGAGGATCCATCATGTCCACAGAGGGTCCATTATGTTCACAGAGGGTCCATCATGTCCACAGAGGATCCATCATGTCCACAGAGGGTCCATCATGTCCACAGAGGGTCCACCATGTCCACAGAGGGTCCATTATGTCCACAGAGGATCCATCATGTCCACAGAGGGTCCACCATGTCCACAGAGGGTCCACCATGTCCAAAGAGGGTCCATCATGTCCACAGAGGGTCCACCATGTCCACAGAGGGTCCACCATGTCCACAGAGGGTCCATCATGTCCACAGAGGGTCCATCATGTCCACAGAGGGTCCATTACGGCCACAGAGAATCCATTTGTATGTGTAAACCGATACGCACTTGCCAGAACCTGTAATCCCATCAACACAAATGATCAATAAACCTTATCCAGCTGTGGCAATTAGACTTACAATAAGTCTTGCCGCATCTTTGATGCGTTTGATAAAGTCCCTCCTCCCCGCTGTCAATCACAACAGAAATCGAAACACCCGGCATCAAGCGTACGATTATTTACACCGTGAAACTACCGGTTCGATAGTTAAACTGCTGGTTATGATGTAACTTGGTCTCCTCCGAATTCCCAGATCCCAATACACCGTCAGTCCTGCTCAGACCTCGCCTGAAGCAAGAAGGAGAGAGAGAGAGGATACGTACTCGTGTGTGATATAACACGTTAGCGTGTGATGTAATCCCAAGACTGAAATTCAATTTAGAAAACAATTACCGTGATTATTGTGCTCGTGTTATTGACTCTCTGAGTCTAGTGATGTGCTTTAATTGGGTTATCTACATCATTGAAGGGGTAAACATAGTTTAAACAAGTGTTACAGGAAATGATTATTGCGTGGTTTGTTTCAAATCAAAACATCAGTTGAAGTGGAGTGTTATATATCAGAGGAATTCAGGTTGGGTTTAGATAATGATAAAAAAAAGGAATAATATTTACTTTAGCAAAAGTCCTATGAGTGATATGCGTTTGTGAACGCATTTCACTTGGTCATATTAAACACTGAGTGTTTTCCTTTGCTTCAGTGTGGATCAGATAAGAATATGTCTCGTATCTTTGAAATGGCAGCTTTCTCCTTGACCTTATCCTGTCGCCCGTACCTCTACGCTCATGTCATTCATTCAGCAAACAGTGAGTGATGATTCAAGGTATGAGTCAGTGTCAAAAAATGAGTGACATGATTATGAAACCGGAAAATTTCAACAATAAATGGAAATGTTGATGAATAATATAGTGGAACCCTGCTATATTTAGAATGACAGTTAAATGGTTTGATGGGCATTGTGGAACGTAAATTCATTTATAAACGATATAGTGTATGTCATGCGATGTGAGGTGAACAATATGATTAAAATGTTTGTTCATTTATCAGTAAGAAGTAATATAGGTAATATATATTACAACATGTAGTGAATAATGAATAACATGGTGGAAATATCGTATTGCATAGTGAATGGTGAATGATGTGATGGAAATAGAACGATACATTATGACTGAAATGATTAGTGCACAGTATGTGAAAATATTGCAATGTATAGTGATACAATATGGTGCAAATATTGATAAATATGGTGACAGGTGATCAGTACTCTGAAATTTACCCACCGTATAGTGATAAATGAACAGTATGCTGGATAAATTGCAACATATAGTTATGATAAAGGATTTTGATACAACCATAAGAAATTATATACCTCGCTTAATCATAGTGCGATTGCTTGGAAAATTTTGCACGAGATTAATTTTTCCTCGGGGCCTCGTCACTCGTGACTGATGGCTGGCTGTTCAAGCCCTACCATACCTGCAAGACGACAGAAGGTAAGTTAACATAAATAGTTATTAACTTCTATGATAATCTACGATCATAGGTTATACTTTGTTACGTAACAATATTATCTACGATCATAGGTTATACTTAGTTACATAACAAAATTTTCAGAGCTAGAAACAATTGCTATGGGAGAAAATTATGATACGAAAATGATTTCTAAATCTTGGTTTGATGTTAGTAATAGAGATTATCGTCTCGAATATGCACTTTGTGGGTAAACTGTTTAAAAGTGATAGGGGAAATATAGTAGGCAGTGGTGTTTTGCTCCTCGTTAAAGCCCATATCAATGCAGTATAGAAAATTGTTGTAGCTGTTGATGAAATTGACTCTTGTTTCCGTAGAAACCTGAAGGTAGGTTTCGTAAAGAATCAATAGTGATAGGGTAAATTCATAGGCTCTCAGTATAAACGAAAGACTATATTGTCGCTGAGGTGGAATTTACAGTGAAAAGATGAGACCATAGTGGAAGATTTTAGCTTAGAGGAAAGACTCACTTTTTTTGTAGCAGCAGGCGTGAGCTGTACCTAAATATGATTGATAATGTCCCAATACAATGAGTTGAAAACATAAACTCACGCTGAGAACATGTTAGATTTAAATATATATGCAAATAAGAATCTCTTCAATGATGTTGAAGTTGGAGAAAAGTTTTGTAAAAGTGATCACCTGGAAATCACTTTAGGTAAATGGCAACATTGCTTAAAAAAAATCCAGATTTTAGACTTGCAGACTTCAATTATCCTCGCAGCGCGCTTGACGCGAAGATCTGGCATGATCTCGTTAAAGAAAACGGTACGGATATAACTTGAAAAGCTTCAGTAAAACTATCAAAGTAGTGAAGGGGACACATGTATCACTGCGTCTCGAATTGTCTTTATCAAAAGGAAGCCAAAGTTATGGAGCGGTGAGACATACACATTATTATTGTATAAAACAGCAGTGCATACGAAGCGCAAAGACAGATAACCAACATAACAGAGTAGATTTATGTAAATTTAATAAAAAAACTAAGTCACTTATATGTCACAGTAAACATCAGTTTAAGCGTATATTTTCTAAAAATAGCAATAAAGAACTCTAAATTGTTTTCTAATTATGTCAGGAGTAAGAGCCTCATTACCCATTAATTACGGAAAATGTTGACTTGGTTCTTGACAACGAAGCCATGGTAAAAAATTTTTTTTTACTTTTTTCTTCATTAGTGTTAAAGACTGAAGATACAACTCATGTCCCGAATCCTATTCTAGTACCATTGCTGGGAGGATATAACGTCTTGCAACATACTGACGTAGAAGGTATACTTGATATACTATCAACACGAAATACCAGGTATGCGCATCGATAAAACGACTGGCTGGCCCAGGTAATTTTTAGTCAAAGACAATGAATGAAACGAAGAATGAAATTGTTATGCTCAAGACTGATCTTTTCCATAAGTATTTCGCCTCATTCGAAGTAAAACGTTTATCCACGAGTTTGTATCCGTCATTTACGAATGAAACCAGGCAAACTAATCCTAAAACAGATTGTTTGATCAAGATTGTCGAAGTATGATGAAAATATGTGTATTAGATCACCTCTTAATCTTCTTTTACCTGAACTGAATAGATTCAGGCAGTTTGATCGTCCGCAGTCATTTTGTTTTCTTCCACTATCACAAACAGTCTCATAAGGATCCCATTTTTTTCTGTTGCTTTATTGTTTGAATTCCATTGGTATCTATCGCCGCTCCTGAACCCACTCGACAACCTTGTGAAATGTATGAATCGCTGAGCAGTGCGCGCCTCTCAACAGACTGTGATTAATATTTGTGGTTACTGTTTTGTGTTGTACTGGGAGAGGGTTTCGAACTCGTGTTGTCTATATATATATATATATATATATATATATATATATATATATATATATATATATACACCATTTCTTTACTTATACAGACACATTTCCCTTGACGAAGGCAGGTACCCATTTGTCGATCAGCGCCGAGAGGGTGATGAACACCTTGGGTTTGGTGTAGGCTGACTGCCTCGCCCAGGATTCGAACCCATACAAAGTCCGACCCCGGGCTGGCCCATGGTGACTCTTTGTCAGTGACGCTAACCACTACGCCACGGACCACCTGTGCGTATACGCGCTTGCTCAATAGTCACTTGTTATCGCTGATCAATAATCATTTTGCTCCACGCCGGTCAAGCCTTGAGGCCTCCTTGCATTGTGCTCGTAGTCAATCTCTCAAAACTACAGATAGATAGATATCAGCTCAGGCAAATTAACTTACCTTGTATCTGTCAATTTCAAAACGTATGCAGTGTTTCTAATTCGTAACATCTCTATTAAAACAGCAGACGTATATAGAAAGATAAGTCATACCTGAATCTATAAGGCAAATACCTTCTACGTTTGGCTGCAGACGGGTTTGTAGATTCATAACGCGACTCAATACCAACGCAAGAACGGTGGGTGGAATTTCTGCATTTTCTTCCTGTCGCGTCTCCGAGATATGAAAATACCTTCACGTGAATCCACGATTTCTCGCCTTTATCCACGTCTCCTCCAGCGGCCTCACGACTGATGCTAAAGATACGGAGAAGCAACGCTTAAGATATGGAAAGGAAAAAGTAAAAGAAATGCAGATGCTGTAGGGGGGGTAATGGAACAGGGAATGGGAAGGGGGACTGAGGGTCCTTCCCCTCCGGCGACAGCCAAAGGGATTTGGTGTCAAAGGATACTGAGGAGTCCTTATCCTCCTGCTGGTGCCGGAGGGAAGAAGGATACTGGGGAGTACCTCTGCTTCTGTTGATGTCAGAGACAAGGAGAATTGTGAAGAGTTCTGCTCCTGCCAGGGCCGGAGGGAATTACGTAGGAAACTGTGGGGAGTCCTTCTGCTCCTGCTGGTGCCTAATGGAAGTACGTAGGATACTGGAGAATCCTTTTACTCCTGCTGGTGCCAGAGAGATGTGAGTAAGATACTGTGGAGTCCTTCTTCTTCTGCTGGTGAGGTCACTTCCTGATAGGGCACAAGTTCGTCCTAGGGAAGGCACGAGGCAGGACTCAAGGATCGTCATAACTACAGAACATCAGCACAGTCTCCCTCCTGACGAAGGTAAACATTCTCGCCTCTCAGGTGCAGCTGCAGGAGAAGTTTGTGGGTCACTTGTCTATAAATTGCTTCTAAAGTTACTTTATCCTTCCTCGCCTGATGACAGCTGGAGAATAACGAAGTCAAGTGCAATACTTTTACTTCCTGAAGTTAGTTATGAATCGAATGGCATTAATATCACGTTTGACCTATGGTCTGGTAGGCGTACGTATGGTATATTGTTGGTGGGATGAGACATGATGCTCTCGGGGCATCCAGCTACAGTAGGAGATGGTGACGGAGTCCAGCTGTGGGCATATATCAGAGTCGTCGATCTCTTTTAGAGGTTTTAAAGATGCGAAGAGTTCTTGTGTAACCTACAGGGGTGTTGGAGGACAACTCAGTCCCCGCGGTAAACAACTTCGCTAGAGCCTCTCTCCTCTTGCTAAAGGGAGGGAAAAGGAGAGGGTGATGTTATTACAAGTCCTTTTTCATCTTTTTAACTTTTTTTTTAAAGAACTTCCTGAAGGGAAAAATCCCTAAATTAGGACAGGAACGAGCTCATAAACGAAGTAAAATGGTTCCAGTTAATTATGGAATGATGGCGAAGTGAGGACGAGATTGGAACCTTTCATTTCGAATAGGATTAAGTGGGATTTGATGAGACAGAAAAGAAGAGGAGCTCAGGGCCCAGGTCCTCTCGACAGGCCCTGTTGCCCCGGGATAATGATACCCTATATTGCTCTCTCAACGCGCCTTCCTGTAAGGCATAAGATGCTGCAATGTTGATATTGCTCGTAACGCACCCAGTAGAGGGCGTATTTTGTCAAGATGATCACCGGAGATAAACTCGGGCAACTTAGTGTTGTGGTTGTACCCAAGGGTTCAACACCAGATCCAACACAGGATAGACTATGTACTCGCCTTTGTGGGGAAAAAAAGTAAAATTGGAGAGGAAAATACGTAAAATGTGTGTTATTAACTATTTTCTTATTCATAAAATCAACTTTCGAGTTGGAGGGATGACTTAGTTATCTGTAAGAAAGTTTCTAGTTTCTCTTTCTCTGAGTCAATGATACGGAGGAAGATTTAGTCACATTTCTTATGTAGATCTTCTAAATAATCAACTGCCAGGTTGATTATGGCCGTCAGCCGAAATTTCGAATTATTTCTGGTGATATATATATATATATATATATATATATATATATATATATATATATATATATATATATATATATTGTTTTTTTTTGTTTTCAGAATATGATTTTCTTAAAGTGTCATTAGCATTATATAAGGTATCAGCGAATGTTCTAGCCTTGCTCGCTTTTATTATTCATGTAGACGATAAACAATCTTATGATTTTGTATCTGGCTAATTAAATATTCACAAGAATGTCAACCTGGCAGAGGGTTTTACACAATGTTTCACAAGCATTTCAAAATTATGTATAAAAATACATTTTGAATATCATAGAACAATATTATGCTGAATCATATATATATATATATATATATATATATATATATATATATATATATATAACTGCTGTCTTATAACAATCTATAATTGAATATTGTTATCAGATGACAAATGTTTAGTTGTCATACGTTGTTAGAGCCTCCAGGATTTCGTTATGTGATAAAACGTACTGACGGTATGGGAAACTTAACGAAATGGGTTTTTCACTTTGACATTCACTCTCGAATAATTTTGATTTTGTCTCCGAAATACTTCCTGGTCATTGACACGTCTACTGAACAAACGTGTAGATCGCATTTGAGCAATAGAATACTTACCCGCCACACAGCCAAGTGGCTGGTTATGACTAGCGTAGTTACCCCTCCACCTCACTGATACGTGCCTCCCACTCGCTTCATGGCCTCCAAAACTGAAACATTTGGAGTCTCTGCAGCGACTCCAGTCAATCGTTATATCAACTTTGCTTCGTCATATAAAACATACCGTGCCTGGACGGTACCTCTGGAAGGTAATATATAGAGCTAAACTGATTATAATTCCAGATATATTAATATTTGGTTGGTTTTCCGATATTTTGCAATGTTTTTCAGTTACCACATTCTTAGGATAACTTGTCAAAGTATGTTTCAAACTTCTACTCTATTATTGGAATATACTTGGTATACTTGATGTTATAGCTTACTCTGTCGTACGTGTGAGGTATGACGTATACTGGTGGTGTACTAGTGATGGTCTGCAGGATAATGCTGAACTGAAATGTTGTCCTGGTGTTGTACTGGGGTTGTGCTAGTGTTGTGCTGGTTACTGAAGACAGAGTTACATGTCAGTAATCCATGTTACACCTCTGGTATTGTAGGATGAGTGTGAGTGAACTACAGTGTTGTGGTGGAGCGGCTTCAGCCACACTGCACAATTCTCCTTGACCCCTCGTTGCCTGGGCTGTGATCTCTCTCTCTCTCTCTCTCTCTCTCTCTCTCTCTCTCTCTCTCTCTCTCTCTCTCTCTCTCTCTCTCTCTCTCTCTCTCTCTCTCCACTGATCCCTTCCCTAATTAGTCTCGCGTTCCTGTTTCATCCTCAGTGTGTAAGACAGATTTACCTTCCATCAACAGCAGAAAATATGACGACTCTGGCTAGCGTGGTGGGAGGTTTTACTGGGTGGTGACCTGCAGCAGCAGCAGCAGCAACAACAGAAGGAGCAGCAGTAGCAGCAGCATCCAGCAGCAGAAGCAGTAGCAGTAGTAGCAGCATCCAGCAGCAGAAGCAGTAGCAGTAGCAGCACCCAGCAGCAGAAGCAGGAGCAGCAGTAGCATCATCCAGCAGCAGAAGCAGCAGCAGTAGTAAGCAGCAACAGCAGGAGAAGCAGGAGCAGCAGAAGCAGCATCCAGCAGCAGAAGCAGCAGCAGTAGCAGCATCCAGCAGCAGAAGCAGGAGCAGCAGTAGCATCATCCAGCAGCAGAAGCAGCAGCAGTAGCAGCATCCAGCAGCAGAAGCAGTAGCAGCAAGCAGCAACAGAAGCAGCAGCAGCAACGCCCTCCGCCACTGGTTAGATCAGGTTCAGGCTGGTCCTCGGTGTTTGCTTGGAGCCAACACTCTGTGCCTGGCCTATGTAACCTCAGGACATAGCTACAGGAGAGTCAGTCCACCTCGGTGTGTCCCGTGGTCATCACACAGACGTAGACTTTGTGCTGTAGGGGTAGGGAGTAAACACCCTCGTGAGGCCCACCACACCTCTTGAACACACTCTACTCTCAATTCTCCTCGTAAATTTCAAGTCATTCACCATTCTTGTACTTTAAAAGCATTTCTTTGCATCTTTTTAAACAAGTTTCTTGCTTAATTTCATGTTATGTCCTGTTGATACTCTGTCCCAACTTCTCTCGAAGAGCTATTCACTGTCCACGTCACTGGTCTGTCTTTAAAACTAAAAGGTTATGATCAGGTCACCACTCATCCTTCTCTCTTCCAAGGTAGGCATATTTTAAGCCTCCAGTCTTTCCCTGTAACTAAGCTTTCTTAATTCTGGTATCATCTTTGTAGCCCTCCTTTGGACCTTCACTATTAGTTCTGTGTATTACTTTAGGAGCAGTGACCAAACTTGAGAAGCATATTCTAGTTCTGGCCTTATGTAGGATATGAAGGACGTGGTAAATATCTCCTTAGCCATACACTTGAAAGTTGTTCTGATATTTGCCAGCAGTTCTCCTAATATGGCGACAGATTAAGGACTAAATCAAATCCCAAGTCCCTCTCACACACAGAATCCTGAAGCTTATTTCCTGTTAGTTGATGATCACACTGAGTCCTTGATTCACCTTTTCCCATTCTCAATCCTTTACATACACTCGCGTTGAATTACATCAACCACGTAACTTTGGAGTCTTTTTAGGTCCCCTTGTCAGCTGATGCAATCCTCCTCACAGTTCACTTCCCTCGGGTGAGAATCCATACCATCAGGCAAGTCATTCACGTAGATCAAGAAGAGCAATGGTTCCATAACATATCCCTGTGGCACTCCACTGGTCACCTCGACCCCTCTGGAGTAGGTACCCTTAACATGCTCTTCCTCTGACCTCTTCCACGGAGATAATCATCTATCCACTGAAACTGTTTCCTCCTTATTCTTGCCTGGTGGTCCAGCTTCTTACTCAGCCTCCCATGCGGTAGTGTCAAATGCTTTCTGGCAGTCAAGGTACAAACAGTCCACTAAGTCTTCCCTCTTATCTGAGACGGAGCTCAGCGCGAAGTGACGATGTGTTGTGTTGATGTGGCGATGTAGGGTTGGAAAGCGATGTAGTGTGAGGTGGTGATGATACGTGCTGTGGTGCTGATGTTGTGAGGTGAGGTGATGTTCTGTATGTAATGAAGTGATGTGGGGTGGTGGTGAATGAACATAGCTCCTCTGGTATGTCTAGTTCCGCTATATCCAGATCATAGAACATATAGTTTCGCTATATCCACGTCTGAGTAAATACAGGTCCTTTATATCCAGGTCGTAATACAAAGAGTTCCGCTATATCCAGAGCCAAAGTTACTGAATATTAAGTCGAACAAAACGTAAAACTTTTGATTAGAAAACACACACCTAGAAAAATGCAGGTTATAACAAGTTGTCAAACAAAAGGCCAATCATCTATGTGCATGTCTCTATCTGTTTGACAATAGTTGAACAAAAGACCATTCTTATCTCCGGGCATTTCTCCATCTGCTTGACAACAGAATGACATCCATTTTTGACACAAGTTTTGGGTCATCACTGAGATGAAATTTACCTGCAATTGAAAACATTATATCCTCAACTGCGTCGGGTTAGGAAACGTAAACTCCACAAACGTTAGATGTTGGGAACGTTTCCTCCACTGATTTTTCCCAGGTGGGCTAAACCATTCAACTGGTGATATATCCAAAAGATATCATCATACAGTTGTGGCTGTAACTGAGAAGTATCCAGATTTAGCATGGGATTATGTCACTGTGATCACGACACAGTTACAGCTGTGGTGGCATATAAACACTCAGCATTTCACGATAATGACCAGCATATATAAAGCTTAAAAAAAAGAAGAAGTCTGATTCCACGACTCCCCGGCTGGGAGAAAAACATGACACCCCTAGACTGTGCAGTTCAAAGTGGGCTGTGTGTGTGTCCAAAACGAGATTTGTGTTGCCAGTGGTATAATAATAAATACAACTAAACCAATTAACAGATTCGCGTCGTTGGAAACTTTGCCTCATCTGACCCCAGAGTTTATTATGATGAGAAGTTTGGTCATTGTGTTCAGTTTTGTTGCGCATGCTGAAGAGCTAGGACATTTGGTGTCTGTGGTCTCCAGCCTCTTCATATACTCCTCCATCAGCCCACGCTGTTGGTGTTCTTGACTGTGACGCATTCACGGGCCGCCCGGGGTCGAGCGCATAGGTTCGAATTCTGGTTGCGGCAGTCGGTCCACAGTCAACCCAGCTGTTCATCTACCCTTAGGGGTTTGTTGATGAAATGGGTATCTGGCTTAGGTTAGGGTATATATATATATATATATATATATATATATATATATATATATATATATATATATATATATATATATATATATATATTTTTTTTTTTTTTTTTTTCTTTTTCTCTTTTAAACTATTTGCCATTTCCCGCGTTAGCGAGGTAGCGTTAAGAACAGAGGACTGGGCCTTTTTTGGAATATCCTCACCTGGCCCCCTCTGTTCCTTCTTTTGGAAAATTAAAAAAAAAACGAGAGGGGAGGATTTCCAGCCCCCCGCTCCCTCCCCTTTTAGTCGCCTTCTACGACACGCAGGGAATACATGGGAAGTATTCTTAATCCCCTATCCCCAGGGATAATATATATATATATATATATATATATATATATATATATATATATATATATATATATATATATATATATATATATATATCACATGTTTACCAAATGGCGTCCTAGCTTCGTCTCTTCGATGTATATCAACTGACTGTTATATTTCTCTCTTGTGTCTCCCCTGATGATGTGATTATTGCACGAAAGTGCACTTGGGAACTTTTCGTGTTTAATTTTCCCCGTGGACTCATAGGAATATATATATATATATATATATATATATATATATATATATATATATATATATATATATATATATATATATATATATATATTCGCCATTTCCCGCGTAGCATTATCTCAAGTAGCATTATCCTACTTGGTGAAGCTTGTCCCTCAGTGTATGGATAATGTCCCAGTATAGATCTTCGACATCAAAGCTCCTCCTGCCTATTCCATTCGTCGATCTGTCACAAAATGCTATAGCTGTTTTCCAGTAATTCATCAAAGCAATTAGTCTCTGTCGTTTGGTTCATATGTTCATGACAATGAAATTTGGAATTAGAATTAGAATAAAGTGGTAATTGAATGACTATAGTTATATAGTCTATGTGTGTGAAAAAATATTCTGGCTATGAACACGGAAAATATTAGGTATTAAGATGTATTAACTTTTGAAATTGGATTTCCTGTAAGTAAGTTCAGTGGTTCAATGACGAATTCTAATTTCAAGCTTTCAAGTCAATTTTGACCAGTTCTTTATGGTTTCAACAATATCCAGGTCATAGTACTTATAGTTCCACTATGCCCAGGTCATAGTATGTATAGTTCCACTATACCCAGGTCATAATACATATAGTTCCACTGTACTCAGTTCATAGTATGTATAGTTCCATTATACCCAGGTCATAGTACATTTAGTTCCACCATAACAGGTCATAGTATAAATATATCTCTATCATACTGAAGTCAGTATAAATAGATTTACTACACTCAGTTTTTTTTTTATGTATAACTTTGGTATATCCAAGTCTTACTTTATACAGTTTCGTTATATCAAATTCTTCGTGTCAATATTTTTGTTCAACGCAAATTTTAATGTGCGTTTGTGATTCCTATTTGTGTGTGTAACAGGGAGAGAGTTTTACACTCGTGTTTTGCTCCCCCTCAACCCATCTCTTAACTTTGTATTTGTACAATGTTTTTACTTTTATGTGCACACACACACACACAAACACACAGACAGACAGACAGACAGACACCACTGACACACACACACACACACACACACACCTAAGCCGGGTACCCATCTATCGACTAACCCTGGAGGAAGACTGGATAACTGAATTGAGCTGTGGGGGATGACATCCACGCCCAAGATTCGAACCCGGGCATATCCATGCGTGAATCATGGTCAGCGCATGCTAACCACTCCACCATAAAATCCCATATGTCTTTACGTACTTTTTCCATATGTCATCTCCATAACTACCAGTCATTTTCTGGCTTGAGTCATCCACTCAGTAATCCAGTAATCCGCCCGTCAAAATCTACACCTCCGACGCCAGACGCTTCTGTGAGTGCACCGTCGCATCCTCGTCCCTGTGAGGCGGAGGGAGGAGGGTATATGGCCTCGTAACCTCATAGACAAAAGTACTCCTAAGTCCTTGCAAGTCCTTACGAGAGTTGTGTGAATTTTACTAACGCTTTTATTTCATCTCAAACTCTTCTTTATGCCTCTCTTCGTCATGGCTAAACCTTACCACCCCTCTTTAGCCAGCCATTCTCGTGAATTCTGCCTTCAGCGTTTTGGATTTGGCGTTGAACTTTCGCGCTTGAGAGAGAGAGAGAGAGAGAGAGAGAGAGAGAGAGAGAGAGAGAGAGAGAGAGAGAGAGAGAGAGACAATTCTCAGCTGGCAAGATTTTGTCTCTTGGATGCTGATGAAGATGGAAACATCTCGATTTCTCGTGATTTTACGCATCGCAGCTCATGTAAACAACGTTGATTGAGAGCGTTTCCTTGGCAGTGTATCTGATCCTGATCTGGTTCACTGCCCATCAGACTGAGGATGGGAACAAAGGTGAGTTGTGGTGTACATTCAGAGCCTGATGGTCGGGCCCATCAGGACACGGAGACTTAAACTGATAACCCGGGGTAATGCAGCGAGAGACACAGGCTATAATAGTGTTGATCCTTGACAAAGAGCTTAATTAACGAGCGTAATTAGCTCCTCAAGACTCACAGGGACACAGACACACACACACAGGGACACAGACACACACAAACACACACACACACACACACACACACACACACACACACACACACACAGCGCTTGCTTTTGTCGTCTGTTAACTCAGTTCTGTGGCGATGATCGAGGATAGTGTGATCTGTGACGATGTTCCGAACCAGTGTGTTTGGTGGCGGCTTCTCGGGAACAGAAATTTCTAGGACAAACATTCTTGTGATGACGTTCCAGCACAATGTGTTCTGTGGCGGAGTTCCCACACAATGTGTTTTGTTGGCGATGTGGCGACGTTCCAGCACAGTGGGTTCTGTGGCGACGTTCCAGCACAGTGGGTTCTGTAGCGACGTTCCAGGACAGTGGGTTCTGTGGCGACGTTCCAGCACAGTGGGTTCTGTAGCGACGTTCCAGCACAGTGGGTTCTGTGGCGACGTGCAGCACAGTGGGTTCTGTGGCGACGTTCCAGGACAGTGCGTTCTGTGGCGACGTTCCAGCAGAGTGGGTTCTGTGGCGACGTTCCAGCACAGTGGGTTCTGTGGCGACGTTCCAGCACAGTGCGTTCTGTGGCGACGTTCCAGCACAGTGGGTTCTGTAGCGACGTTCCAGCACAGTGGGTTCTGTGGCGACGTTCCAGCACAGTGGGTTCTGTAGCGACGTTCCAGCACAGTGGGTTCTGTGGCGACGTTCCAGGACAGTGGGTTCTGTGGCGACGTTCCAGCACAGTGGGTTCTGTGGCGACGTTCCAGTACAGTGCGTTCTGTAGCGACGTTCCAGCACAGTGGGTTCTGTGGCGACATTTCAGTACAGTGCGTTCTGTAGCGACGTTCCAGCACAGTGGGTTCTGTAGCGACGTTCCAGCACAGTGGGTTCTGTGGCGACGTTCCAGCACAGTGGGTTCTGTAGCGACGTTCCAGCACAGTGGGTTCTGTGGCGACGTGCAGCACAGTGGGTTCTGTGGCGACGTTCCAGGACAGTGGGTTCTGTGGCGACGTTCCAGCAGAGTGGGTTCTGTGGCGACGTTCCAGCACAGTGGGTTCTGTGGCGACGTTCCAGCACAGTGGGTTCTGTGGCGACGTTCCAGCACAGTGGGTTCTGTAGCGACGTTCCAGGACAGTGGGTTCTGTGGCGACGTTCCAGCACAGTGGGTTCTGTGGCGACGTTCCAGTACAGTGCGTTCTGTAGCGACGTTCCAGCACAGTGGGTTCTGTGGCGACATTCCAGTACAGTGCGTTCTGTAGCGACGTTCCAGCACAGTGGGTTCTGTAGCGACGTTCCAGCACAGTGGGTTCTGTGGCGACGTTCCAGCACAGTGCGTTCTGTAGCGACGTTCCAGCACAGTGGGTTCTGTAGCGACGTTCCAGTACAGTGCGTTCTGTGGTGACGTTCCAGCACAGTGGGTTCTGTAGCGACGTTCCAGCACAGTGGGTTCTGTGGCGACGTTCCAGGACAGTGGGTTCTGTGGCGACGTTCCAGGACATTGCGTTCTGTAGCGACGTTCCAGGACAGTGGGTTCTGTGGCGACGTTCCAGGACCGTCCGTTCTGGGGCCACAGGTCTTACGTCGCTATGTCACTGATATCGTTTCTTTCCAGGACGACATCACGTGACTAACATGATGGTGACACGTTCAGGGGAAGGTGAAGACAACAAAGCATTACGACCTTAAATGCCGATGGCTTCATGAGGGTCGTCCTCGATCGCTTCCTCGCTCAAAGAGAAAGGTTCAAACCCATTTTGTCAGCCAAGGTTCCGTCTAGACACTGGAGGATGCTGAACATCCTGGGTGAACTCACGGCAATGTAATAATGACTCAAGTGTTGGGAGAGGAAAACCTGATGATTTGTAAACTCACGTCGAGTTCTTTTACTGCTGGTCAAGTGGTGGCTGGACTCCCGCAGCGGTGCTGAACAAGTGGTGGTTGACCTTGGGTTCTTGCAGCACCGCTGAACAAGTGTTGCCTAACCTGACAACAGCTGGGTTCTTCCAGCACCGCTGGAAAAGTGTTGGTTGGTCTAGCTACAGCTGGGTTCCTCCAGCACCGCTGGAAAAGCGTTGGCTGGCCTAGCTACAGTTGGGTTCTTACAGCACCACTGGACAAGAGGTGGCAGGCTTGGCTATAGCTGGGTTCTTGCAGCACCGCTGGACAAGTCGTGGCTGGCCTAGCTACAGCTGGGTTCTTCCGGCACCGCTGGAAAAGTGTTGGGTGGCCTGACTACAGCTGGGTTCTTCCAGCACCGCTGGACAAGTGGTGGCTGGCCTGGCTACAGCTGGGTTCTTGCAGCACTGCTGATGTCACTCGCTGTAGCTGTGGACTTCCTCATATTGTGGGTTCCGTAAGTCTAAGGTAATAACCTCCTTTACATACACATACATCCCATGTATGACTCCCACTGGAAGCCATACATATCCACTTGGGATGTATGTATATCCACCAGGGTGCCATATATGCCCACTGGCGAGCCACTGAGAGAGTGGATGGTAAGGTAGACGTCCCATCTTATCTTCCAGAACCCGCCTGTCTTTTACCACTGGACCGTCTCTCCCTATGTGTCATGGTGCTGGGCCATGGCCACTATCGTATCGTCTGCTGGTGTGGCCTCAGTCATGTGCCATAATGGCCACACGAACCTCACCACAGTACGTACTGGGAGGCGTGACTTAGGCTCCCCTGTGGTAGAGAGGATATGATGGGGGGGACAGGAACCTTTTAGAGAGAGAGAGAGAGAGAGAGAGAGAGAGAGAGAGAGAGGCTGTGGTTAGACTGGCTGGAGGATGACCTTGGTGACGACCAAACAAGAGAGACACCAGCCAACTGTTATCTATCAGTGTCACTCACGGTGAATGGTGGGGGTCGGTGGTGACGCATTCA
Source organism: Panulirus ornatus (assembly GCF_036320965.1). NCBI lineage: Eukaryota > Metazoa > Arthropoda > Malacostraca > Decapoda > Palinuridae > Panulirus > Panulirus ornatus. The sequence goes on from NC_092227.1 coordinate 84,931,343, forward strand.
CGGGCCATCCAGGGTCGAGCATGGCATAGGTTCGTATCCATGTTGTGGCAGTCGGTCCACAGTCAACCCAGCTGTTCATCCACCCTTAGGAGTGGGTCGATAGAATGGGTTATAGATATCTATACTGTATATATATATATGCCAGTAATGAATGAAAGTATTATTGAAGATATATTTTCAATGACTGAGCAAGTAAATGGTCAAGTTCTTATCTGTGATGGATATATTCACAATTGTTGCATTACGAGAAAATTCATGAGTCTATCTACTCTGTAAGCAGTCCAAAATGAGGTTAGACATTGTGAATGTACGTGATGGCAGTGTTTTACAATCTTAATAACCAACATGAGTTATGTATGTCAGAGCATTGTCACTACTGACGTCAAGACCCTCATGTGATAATCATGTGATGAAGTATGAATTATTCGTACTAACTTGGTGACCAAGAGACAGAAATGCCATCATGTTCCCCCATGACCCCAGAGTATATTGCTTTTCTCGTAGACCAGCAGCACACGCCTCCACTATACTGAGTGTCTGGTCTGACAAATGTCTCGCGTCTACCTCAAATTCACGACAAAAAAATCTATTTTTGTCATTCTGGAACAAGACGTTGGAGGTGTAACATTATACATAACATGATGCGGGTGTGGACATTGTCTCATAATGTCATCTATCTAGTTCGTGTGATCTAGCGTTGCCGATAGAATTCTTAGAATTCTATCCTATAGAATTGTATCCTATTAGAATTGTATCCTATGGATCGATCATTTCTATCGGTGGGAAGGGTGTTGCTTGATCCTGTTCTGTACTGACCAGACCATTACAGACATTCACATCCTGTGGATCTACGGCAGGTGATTTCCAAGAACACCGTGTTATTTTCACCACACTCATATCACAGCTGTTGCTCCTCTCACACACACACAAAGGGGGAACACCTGCTACTTACTCCACTCCCTACGTCTTCTTACTCCTCGTTATTCTGTATTTACTCACCTTCTTCAACATTCCTTCAGCTAGGGTGTCCATATATATACCACTACAGAACACTGGTTTTGTGTAGTTCTGTACAACCATCTGCATGTTAGCCTAGTCTGCCTTCTCCCACTCTGTGTCTGGGCAGCTAAATCCACCTCCAGCGTCTCCAGAAGGTCGCCACAGACGCCTCCACCCTGTTATCCATCTTGGCTAAATCCATCGCTGTCGATCTCGTCTGTATCCACATCCACCTCTGTAGAAAATCCACCTCAGGCGCCTCCACCCAGCTATCCATCTCCCTGCCACAGACGCCACGCCCTCCCTCACTTGTCAGCTTACATCATAATGCGTTACATTCTCCACCATCGCTCGCTACAACCTCACACAGACTCTCAGTCTTTCCTCACAACTCCGGGAACTCGCTTCCCTTTACTCAACTCTCTCGTGTTATCAGGCCTCCGTCTGCCCTCATTACCGTATGTGCTGCGTCTGCATATAGGATCTCACACAAGATACATGTCTATACACACATCCTCTCTCTCTCTCTCTCTCTCTCTCTCTCTCTCTCTCTCTCTCTCTCTCTCTCTCAGAGACAGACACCTCGCTCGGCTCCTCTTATACCCATCCAGAGTTGGCAGTCGCTACCACAGCTTAGCATGAGTTACCCTAACCTAACCTAACTTATTCTAACCTACTTAACCCAACTTAGCACAGCATAACGTAATCTAACGTAACTTAGCGTAGCTAACCTAACCTTACTTAAAACCTAAACTAAGGACTTTCTTATCTTAACCTTACCAAACCTCACCTCACCTAAGGGCGTTCCTAACCTGTCCTAACTTACTCAAACCTACTCAAACTCTCCTGGATTCTCCCGGGCTCTTCTAGGAGAATTTTAGGAAGCTCGATCTCTTATAAGAGCATTTGATTTTCAACAAGATTGTCTGCACGCCTTCCCAACGCGCCTCACCATCACAGACAGGATCCAAGATCATATCTTATAGATACAGGAACATCCGGAGTTCAGCAGCTTGATATAGCCTCCTTCAGCTATAGCCATAGCCACATCCGCTCCCTGGCTCCCGCCAAGAGACGTGTATAACGACCCAAATGACTTAACGATGTCGTACCTTAACCTAACTAGGTCCTTAAAGTCATAACCCAGGTCGTTTGCCTCTATCTTGCTCAATCATTTTAATGTTTATCATACCCTCTACTCATAGGATTACTACGAGAGAAGACACTCCACAACCATGTCCCAGCCACACTCCTGAACCCTTTCTCACACCTGTAGAGAAACGTGAGGCCACACACCGCCTATTTGAGCATCATCTTGACGTAAATCCTTCATGGCGGACGTCGGGGGGAGATCGCTGCAGTTCGTTCCCACTTCCATAAAAACCTTGCTCAAAGCGACCGCTCAGTTCGACCAGTTCCATTGCCTTGATCCTCCACCTCACCGATGAGAGCGGGTCACACTGCTCTTCTGACGCCGCCTCCTCCTCACCTCCTCCACTCTTACTTAAGTCTTTCCCTTCAAGAAGACGTGACGCAACTCTGGCCGCGCGAGGGGAAACCCTTCCTCAGGTCCTGGCCAGACGCCCTCTTGCTCTGTAGGTAAGACAGCCCACCTGCTCAGGTGTGGGGTCTCCCTCAGGCACAGGAGACGTGTCTCAAAGGCCGTCGTTGCTGCTCACAATCACGAGTCCTCTCAGGACCGTAGTGGTGCCTCGCCATCTGGAGGAAGACCTTTGACAAGCTCTGGTTTCCTCAAGGAAAACGATGTCTGCCTCTTCCTTTAGGGAGTGTGGTAGCGCATTTGACGTTGGGTAGGAAGGACGTGAGGGAGAGTGATCGACACACACACTCTCTCACAGTAGCTTGTGGTCTGGGGTACACATCTCCCTCACTGCTTATTGTTGTAAGGGGTCTGAGGAGGATGGACTGCCTCAACCTGGTGTACGTTCGGGGACTTCATTCAAACCCTTGAGAATTTCAGGGATTTCATGAAATCAGGAACACACAAACACACACACACACCACACACACACAACACACCACACACACATCCCGACGTCCGCAATACATAAGGCTGGAATGATAACGAATGCAGGATAATCCTGGAGGAAATTCGACCAGTTACTGGATCATCATCCACTAAACATCCGACCTGTATACTGTAATGGACATGCTTTTAAGGTAATGCTTCATGGACGCCGATGATAGCCTAGATAGAACTATATAACTCTACTATTTTCACCAATATGATATAGTCTATATACCTCTACACTTACGGTATAGCGAAGTGGTGATGGCGGTAGATGGTCCTCCCTCAACTTTGTCAATAACGTATATGTTATACCTATTGTCTCCCCCTAGTACCTCTACCACACCCTGATGGTATCGTATGATAGACCCCATACAACATTCTTCCACTTACTTTACACCTGAGGGACCAGTTGTAGAATGTGTAACGACAACAACAAAAACCAGACCAGCTGTGGCCCTGTGAAACTACAACAACAACAACAACTACAACAACATCAACCACACCAGCTGTAACCCGTAAAGCTGTGTGGCCTGTAAAACAACAACAACAACAACAACAACATCAACCACACCAGCTGTAACCCGTAAAAGCTCTCACACAACATCAACAACCAGACCAGCTGTGGTCTGTATAACTACAACATCAACCACCACACCAATTGTAACCTGTGGAACTACCACAACAGAATGAACAACCAGACTAGCCAGCAACACTGCTGTAACAACATCAACAACTACAACCCGCCTCAAGGTATGATGTAATAACACCCAGCCCGGGTTATATAAGCAAAATCAAGCCATAAAACTTTATGATATTAAAATGCTGTATAGGAATAGGAATATGAACTCTCGTGTCTAATTACCATCATATTAAAAACAGTGTGCATGAAATTAAGGCAGAGGTGGGCGGTGGGTGGTGGGTGATGGGCGCAGTGGGTTAGGTGGGCAGGGGTAGGGGGAGCAGTGAGTTAGGTGGGCGAGGGGTAGGGGGCGCAGTGGGTTAGGTGGGCGAGGGGTAGGAGGAGCAGTGAGTTACGTGGGCGAAGGGTACGGGGCGCAGTGGGTTAGGTGGGTAGGCGGCGGTGTTGACAGTTGAGCTATGGGCTGGCGATGGACGATGTTATGAGCAGTAGGTGGTGGTAGGTGGGTGACAGTGGTGGGCCATGGGCAGGCGGTGGGTGGTGGTCGAGCGATGGTCTGGTGTGACTGGTCGCCAGCCTGCCTAGTTTCGTGTATACGACCAATCAGCTGTAACCTGTAACCTGTAACGTGTCTTACCAACCAACCACGGTAGTGTATGTCGCGCCCACCACCCAACTGCGCTCCACCATAAGACACACCACACCCACCCCTCTCAACCACCTCTCTACCAATGACACATCTCATCAGAGCGCCACTAACCACGCTAACCCAACCACATCACCACAAACCACACCCACCCACCACTCGCCAACCACAGCATCAGGGACTCACTCGTAGTAATCACCCATTACGAAATTCCAGAATTTATCTTGGTGTTCTTTAGACTCAATTTCAGAGAAGTGAGCTTCTTGTGCATGATAAACCCGTTATTAGATGATGATAAACCAGATATTTGGCTCTAGAGAACGGACAGACAAGCAATTTAGTGCTTTATGAAGCTGATATGTTATTTCGAACCGCAACTGCATTGTGGTCTGGAAGGCAATGGCATAATTGATATCTACCACAACAATACAAGATTACCTCAACATGTTGCTACGAGCTAATGAAACACACAAGGACCGTCTGGCAATACATACATATATATATATATATATATATATATATATATATATATATATATATATATATATATATATATATATATATATATACTTTTATCCCTGGGGATAGGGGAGAAAGAATACTTCCCACGTATTCTCTGCGTGTCGTAGAAGGCGACTAAAAGGGAAGGGAGCGGGGGGCTGGAAATCCTCCCCTCTCATTTTTTTTTTTTTCATTTTCCAAAGGAAGGAACAGAGAAGGGGCCAGGTGAGGATATTCCCTCAAAGGCCCAGTCCTCTGTTCTTAACGCTACCTCGCTAATGCGGGAAATGGCGAATAGTATGGAAGATGGAAGAAGAAGATATATACTTGATGATATGACGACGTTTGTGTCCATGAAGGATCACCACCAAGCCCTTCAAAGGAGGACAGACATTATGTTATGAGAGACGGAAGAAGGAAGCAAGAACAGGAAGCGCATAGCCTCCTGAAGAACCCTGGGAAGGAGGAGGACATCCCCTCCCACACCGTCCACGAGTCTGCCACTGTCCAGGCAATGATATATAGTAAAGAAATCATCAGTACCTTAACCCGCTTCAGATTATCAATGACAGACTCTCCAGGTTTCACTGTAGCCTCCTCCTGCACTGCTCCACCTCATCCATGACTTCACTCTCAAGTTAGATGTATCTATTCCTCGAAACTTTGTTCGTTACTGACGTCGTAATATATTTTTTTTTTCTTTATCATTCATCACTCGTTACATCACCTTATATGACTGGTCGTTTTAACCTTGTATGAGGCACTGGCGTTGTTGGTCTGTTCCAGGAGAGAGAGAGAGAGAGAGAGAGAGAGAGAGAGAGAGAGAGAGAGAGAGAGAGAGAGAGAGAGAGAGAATCTATATGAATGTATATGGACATTTTTTGAGGTATGAGTGGGACAAATGTACAACTGAATGTGTATAGAAGATATACTAAAGTGTAATGTACATAAATGTATACTGTGTGTATGAATGTATACTGGAGAAGAAGCCATATAAACCATTTACACATTCAACTGTAAATTCCAGCCAGCAAAACGAATTGGATTCTCCAAACATCATTTCACAGGAGACTTTCCGTGACCATTTCCTCACTGAGTCAAAGATCATTTCTTTAATTAATGCTTCTGAGGAATGCAATTCTCTGACTCCAGTTTATGGAAATTGTTTCTAAATCTTTTTTCCAGGAAACGTAAGAAATAAAGAAGAAAAATAGTAAAAGACAGAACATTGGTGAGGACTTTAGGAGGTTGCCATGGGAGGTATCGTCTTCCAGCTCTAGTGAGGCTTGGAGGGAATACACAGAGGTCGTTCGCCTTAACGCCTGGAAAGTCCAGAGGCTGGAGCGGCCAGGGGCTGGAATGACCAGAGACTGGAGCGGCCAGGGACTGGAATGACCAGAGGCTGGAGCGGCCAGGGGCTGGAATGAGCTGAGGCTGGAGCGGCCAGGGGCTGGAAAGTCCAGAGACTGGAGCGGCCAGGGGCCGGAATGAGCAGAGACTGGAGCGGCCAGGGGCTGGAATGACCAGAGACTGGAGCGGCCAGGGGCTGGAATGACCAGAGACTGGAGCGGCCAGGGGCTGGAATGAGCAGAGGCTGGAGAGGCCAGAGAGAGAGAGAGAGAGAGAGAGAGAGAGAGAGAGAGAGAAAGAGAGAGAAAGAGAGAGAGTGCAATTGACTCAAAATACGTTGTGCTTCTTTGCGAGGTAAAGCTCATCATTTGGCCACAGTTCACGTTAAGCGCTACCTCACACCTTTTGAGAAAGTCCTATCAAAGATAAACTTTAAAAAACACGAACATTTTCCTCCTTGGGTGGGGGGGAGAGACGGTCATTAAAACACCTTTTTACTTCCCTTCACTTCATTTCTATCAAAGTAATTCGATTCTCATTGCTCTTAACCTTATATTCTTAATATAATCTGGAGCTCGGGGCTTAAAAGGTAATTCTTAGAGACGTCAAGAAAAGGTAAAATGATTGTGCCTTTTTTTTTTTTCTTTCTGGAGAATCTAATTTTGACCTGCGGTGCTCAGAGGGAGACGAGACAGCCACTCATCCTAGTGACAGCTTAGCATTATCTGTCCACAGCGACGGATCTCCTGGAGGAGGATACGTAGGGCAACGGCAGGAGTTGCCACCGTATCGTCAAGCTGAGGTTCCACCTGAAGGAGTGGCGGGAGGAGTTGCCTTACGTTCCTTAAGGTTCCTCCTTCCTTAAGTGGTTTTTTTTGGAGGGTCTGGGGTTCTCCTAAACCCCCATAACAAGGGGCGAGGGGTAGGCAGGCAGGGAAGGACCCCAAAGTATCAGGGGTAGAACTGCCACACTGAACACCGTCTTTATAACACTAATATAAATAACTATAGGAGAAAGTCAGATGATGTGAGTCAGTACTGAGTTCACTGACATCCATATATCTAAGGATATAAGTAAACTTTTCATATCTCTACGATCACACTAACACCATAAGCTGCCATGGACTTCTGCCATGCTCTTACGTCCTCAAGAGACGAGGGTAAAGCAGAGGGTGTGTGTGTGTGTGGTGCATGACGGTGGCAGAAGGTCACCAGATCATAACAAGTCTCTCCTGAAATTCCTCGAGGACCTGGACCACCATTATTCACTTCTCCGACAGGTTTGAATTCCCTGCCGTCCAAGGCTGACAGAGACTGATGTGTGGGTAGCCACTGAGCAACAGAAAACGAGCATGATCAAGATGTTACATATTGGCCTGGTAGATGGCGCAGTGGGGATGTGTCTCCGCTACATAGTCTGGGAGGGTTGGGCGATCCTCCATCACCACGAAAGAAAGACTGAATGAGAATATGATGACGAGGGAGGAAGACGTCACTGTTACAACAGAAGAGACGTCACTGTTACAACAGGAGAGACTTCACTGTTACAACAGAAGGGACGTCACTGTTACAACAGGAGAGACGTCACTGTTACAACAGGAGGTTGACCCCTCATACAGGCGTGGCAGGTCAGGTCACCAGGTGTGTGTCATGTGTACCTCACACCTCACTAATGACCCTCATAACCCAGTGGGACATTATGGGACACTCGACGCTATACTGACACTTTATTAAGACGTCGTAACATCAACAACACTATATAAACACTTCCGTAACACTACACTAACACCCGTAACACTACACAAACACTTCCGTAACACTACACAAACACCCGTAACACTACACAAACACTTCCGTAACACTACACAAACACCCGTAACACTACCCACACACAACACTACCGTAACACTACACAAACACAACACCACCGTAACACTACAAACACACACACAACACTGCCGTAACACTACACAAACACCCGTAACACTACACACACACAAAACTACCGTAACACTACACAAACACCCGTAACACTACACACACACAACACTACCGTAACACAACACACACACCTCCGTAAGACTACACCCCCACCAACCATCCTGCCTCACACAGTCCCTCCTGATGGCCCTCATTACCTCACTAATACCTCATCTGCCACCACCTGCAGCCCACATGCCACCTAATCCCTCCTTTATCTTTACCTCACCATCGTGGCTGCTCCTCCCCTGCAGCCCATTACCACCATCATAATCCTCCTACCCCGGGCCAGCCAGGCGCCTCCCCTCACCAACGTCATATCTTCCTCGAAAGTCGCCATCTCTCCCGCCGTTTTCTCTGCTCTGGACCACCTGGCGTCTGAGGGGATCCTCCAGCAAAGGAAGGAAAATACGGTAATCATCCGGAAGAGAAGAACCGAAGAAGAAGAAGAAGAAGACTGACTATTCGTAATGAGGAAAAAACATCAGTTTTTATTTGACGTTTTGTGAGGTCGTTGAAGATCCTGCCAGAGATTCGGTTGTTCCCACACCAACGTCATGGCTCGTGTGCACACTGCCTGGGGTCACCTGGTAAGGCCTGGCGTGTGTGTGGAGCCTTCCTGACTCACGCGTCTTGTTACAGGAACAAGATGACCTGGAGTGTCAGGAGAGGAGGTGCCATGTGACCATCATGAAATTTGACAGTGAGCCTGAGGACAAATGAGGCGCCCCTACACGATTAGACGGTGAGAACTGGTATAAGAGACTCCCTTCCTAGTGACAGTAGTGGGAGACAGACACAACCGACTCTCCCAGTACACACACCCCTGATACCAAGACAACTCCACCAACCAGGACAACACACAGTGGGGAACTGGGAGACACAAGACAGGAACCTGGTCCGTTATGGTCAGGTTTGTTTGTTTGTCTGTTTCCTGCCGTTATATTTACGTGAGTGAGGGAGTCGGCACAAGGGCCAGAGATCTGGAAAGTCGAGGATGTTAGTGGCCTTGTGTTGCCCCAGCCTGACAACACCACACACACACACACACACACACACACACACACACACACACACACACACACACACACACACACACATGCCAACACTTGGAGTCGAGGTTTGACCTGAGCTTTAGACTTAACAACCTGTTCCTTCCTGGTGATCCTACTTGTTTATCATTATGATAACGTTACAAAATCATGGACATACATGTAACATGGTGGATCATGGAGGAAAAGGATCAAGAACTCTTCAAGATAACTCGATCCTGGAGTGACCGATGCTCTTGTTATGACCAGGATGGTCCTGTGTGTGTGTGTGTGTGTGTGTGTGTGTGTGTGTGTGTGTGTGTGTGTGGGAGGAGTCCTTCAATTGTGGTTGTGACCCACAGTTGTGATGACGTAGTAGCCTCCATCACAGTGACCTGGGCGGCGCCCCGGCCGTCCTGCCTCCACCAGGAGTCATCATCATCATCCAGCCGGCCACGCCCTCCTGTAGTCTGCTCCTGACGGTGGCCAAGCTTCCATACTGATCCTACCTGGAGCTCCTGACGGTGGCCAGGCTTCCATACTGATCCTACCTGGAGCTCCTGACGGTGGCCAAGCTTCCATACTGATCCTACCTGGAGCTCCTGACGGTGGCCAAGCTTCCATACTGATCCTACCTGGAGCTGCACAACATCCTGGAAGCCACGACCACCAGCTGCAATGTTCCACTTATGGTGCCACCTGAACTGCTGCTGGTGCCACCTGAACTGCTGTTGGTGCCATCTGAGTTCCTGAACTGCTGTTGGTGCCATCTGAGTTTCCTGAACTGCTGCTGGTGCCACCTGTCCGTACTTACCGCTGACACCACCTGCTGGGAGGTGAAATACCCCGTATGTACATAAGGAAATTGATATGATTTTCTAAAAGTCGAGTAAAATCTCACGAAGAGCAGATTTGGTTCCCAAACTTAGCCACGGATATAGAAAAGCTGGGATCGGTATAGAGAGAAATATATTATCTCCCATAGAAATAGCTTTTTTGTCGTTATAGAATATAGAAAGTGGATCTACGCACACTTATTGATCAAAGGAACAAGAGAAGAAATACTTCAATATAACCAAAGGATACCAGATGCTGGTAGACTGGTCACCAGGACCATAGACGTTGAATGACAGAGGCTGTGGGTAGAAATACCAGGGGAGGGAAAAAGGCGAGTGAACTTCCATAGAGTCACGGTCTGGTGTACGTGTGGGTGGAACCATCATAGTCCGGGCGGGGTGGTGGCCAGTACCAGAACCTGAAAGGTTTAGAAGTACACTCGACCAACACGCTAAAGGAAAAGGTGATGATGGGTCGACACACACACACACACACACACACGCACACACACACATACACGCACCTCTTCTGGCATTACCATATCCAGTATGAATATACATTTTCTGTCATATCAAGAGAAATAGAGCCATTGAGGGCAAATGCAACGTAGGTGCGGATCTCTCTCTCTCTCTCTCTCTCTCTCTCTCTCTCTCTCTCTCTCTCTCTCTCTCTCTCTCTCTCTCTCTCTCACCTACACAGCTTCGAGAAGTTGTGATACTGTTCGATTCAAGTCCTCTGTTCCTCCCTGGTGCCCCTGTGTGCTTTCAGAGCAAACTACAAATAACTTTACAACTTTTGCGACGAAAGCTTTTCCGAAGCGGCTCAAATTTGCATTTGATCTGCGTAATTATGTGTGTGTGTGTGTCTCTCTCCGTCTCCACCAGGAGGTTCATGAATGTCGTACGTTTTTCAACACTCAGAAGGCTTTTATTCTCTCATGAATCGTAATTCCTCTTTCTCTAACTCGCCAGTTGATATCAAAATGGACACACACACACACACACACACACACACACACACACACATACACACACACACACACACACACACACACACACACACACACACACACATGTTGCATGTGGGATGATTCACACACACACACATACACACACCCACACACACACACACACACACACACACACACACACACACACACACAACACACACAGACACACACAGACACACACACACACACACACACACACACACATGTTGCCTGTGGGATGATTCAAGAGTATGTATGCTTTGAGATGGTGTTTTGTTTTTGTGTTTATGTTATTAAGAGTCTTGTTGTTGTTGTTGTTGTTGTGAGGCCTGGACTTGCAGGGTGGAGGCGACCTTGTCTAAACTGATGTCTCTTGGTCCTTCCTGGCGACGCTGCCACTGGGATAAGAGGCGAAGTGATGGCTGGCTGGCAGGCAGACTTTGTCCATCCTGGGATAAGAGGCGAAGTGATGGCTGGCTGGCAGGCAGACTTTGTCCATCCTGGGGTAAGAGATTGTGATCGTCTGTTGTTTGATAGGGAGAACGGTAAGGTACTAAATGATAGATAGACAGATAGACGGACAGATAGACAGATAGACAGATAGACAGACAGACAAATAGATAGATGATAGATAGATAGATAAATAGGTGATAGATAGATAGATAAATAGGTGATAGATAGATAGATAGATAGATAGTAGGTAAATAGATAGATAGATCGATAGATAGATCGATAGATAGATAGATAGAGAGATAGATAGATAGAGATAGATAGATAGAGATAGATAGATAGATAGATAGATAGATAGATAGATAGAGAGAGAGAGAGAGAGAGAGAGAGAGAGAGAGAGAGAGAGAGAGAGAGAGAGAGAGTAAATAATATCATTTTCATGTCAATAACAACTACACGTTTACTACTGGTACAGGTGGAACAACCATACCTCCCTTGGAAGCATTAAGGGTCACATTACTACACCAGTGGGGCAGAAAACAACCTTTAAGACAACTGTGGTTAAGTGCAGCTAAATGGTCGTAATCCACAGCAGTTAACGGTAAGACTTTCCCAAGGTCAGTCACGCCTCTGTAACATCTGGAAATATTGTGGAAGGTCTCGTAGAAAACGTGTGATCGTAACCACTTAAAGAGTAGTTAGTTCTGGTCAGCATTTGGATGTGTCAGAGATAATGACTTGTGCTTCACTTAAGGTAACGGAAGCATGACAGTATCATAAAGGAGCTTTGCTTTAAGTTAGCTGAAGACTATCGACCTTAGTAGTAGTGGGGGATCTTATAGTGATATACCTTCACGTCAGAAGATCAGCTGGTCATGTCTTTGGTCATCCTGAAGTACATGAACATGACCAGCCCTTCGTCTGGAGGAAGGTCATCACAGTGTGCAGGATGAGGTCATTGTGTTAACGATCAGTTGCTTGTTTGGTGATGATGATTAAGGTCAGTATGCTTGTGGTGGGTCGGGCTGGTACAGCCTTGTGGTGGGTCAGGTTGGTACAGCCTTGTGGTGGGTCAGGTTGGTACAGCCTTGTGGTGGGTCAGGTTGGTACAGCCTTGTGGTGGGTCAGGCTGGTGCAGCCTTGTGGTGGGTCTGGCTGGTACATCCTTGTGGTGGGTGAGGTTGTGGTACAGCCTTGTGGTGGGTCAGGTTGGTATATCCTTGTGGTGGGCCAGGTTGTGGTACAGCCTTGTGGTGGGTCAGGTTGGTACAGCCTTGTGGTGGGTCTGGCTGGTACATCCTTGTAGTGGGTCAGGTTGGTTCAGCCTTGTGGTGGGTCTGGCTGGTACAGCCTTGTGGTGGGTCAGGTTGGTATATCCTTGTGGTGGGTCAGGTTGGTACAACCTTGTGGTGGGTCAGGTTGGTATATCCTTGTGGTGGGTCAGGTTGGTACAACCTTGTGGTGGGTCTAGCTGGTAAAGCCTTGTGGTGGGTCTGGCTGGTACAGCCTTGTGGTGGGTCTGGCTGGTACAACCTCGTCAACACATTCATCAGACTACAACAAGTGGCCATCATCTTGTGTCTGCTGTTGGGAGGTGGGTCTATCTTGGAAGACCAGCTATGACCCCAGTGGCCATCATCTGTGCTGCGGTGGGAGCTTTAATCCTGCACCACAGACTCGCTGTGCCAGGCTATGGCAGGTGTCTGTACCACAGGAACGACTTCCACACACCAATGGTGTCTGTCTGTACCACAGGAACACCTCCACACACCAATGGTGTCTGTCTGTACCACAGGAACACCTCCACACACCAGTGGTGTCTGTCTGTACCACAGGAACACCTCCACACACCAGTGGTGTCTGTCTGTACCACAGGAACACCTCCACACACCACCAGTGGTGTCTGTCCGTACCACAGGAACACCTCCGCACACCAATGGTGTCTGTCTGTACCACAGGAACACCTCCACACACCAGTGGTGTCTGTCTGTACCACAGGAACACCTCCACACACCAGTGGTGTCTGTCTGTACCACAGGAACACCTCCACACACCAGTGGTGTCTGTCTGTACCACAGGAACACCTCCACACACCAATGGTGTCTGTCTGTACCACAGGAACACCTCCACACACCAATGGTGTCTGTCTGTACCACAGGAACACCTCCACACACCAGTGGTGTCTGTCTGTACCACAGGAACACCTCCACACACCAGTGGTGTCTGTCTGTACCGCAAGAATGGCTTGTGATAAAGTAAAGTCGAGCGAGACAATGACATTAATCCCGTAACGATAATTGAACATATCAGGTAATCGGATTATGGCCTCACCTCCGAGGGTCCATTAGCTATAAAAGACAACATTTACTGAGCACCTCCGCCTCCAGGAGTGAGAGAGGGAAGGAGGAGGATTGGCTTCTGGGAGAGACTCACTCCCGGTGTCTTTTTTTGGCCACTGAAATGTATAGCAGGAGCTGCAGGTAACAACAGTGTGAGAAACAAGAACAACAGAAACCAAAGACTCTTGTTAGATGATCACGAATGGTGTACAACTTGTGGTGGGTGGCTTGAGGGGCGAACCAATAGAACTTGTGATGGCTTAAGGGGCGAACCAGTAGAACTTGTGGTGGGTGGCTTGAGGGGCGAACCAATAGAACTTGTGGTGGATGGCTTGAGGGACGAACCAGCTGAACTTGGGGTGGCTTGAGGGGCGAACCAGCTGAACTTGGGGTGGCTTGAGGGACAAACCAATAGAGCTTGTGGTGGCTGGCTTGAGGGACGAACCAGCTGAACTTGGGGTGGCTTGAGTGGTGAACCAGTAGAACTTGTGGTGGCTTGAGGGGCGAACCAGGAACCGTGTAGAGAAGGAGCGAGCTCATGGTCTCTTCCCCAGCAACAGCAGCAGTAGTACCAGTGGCAGGTGGGCCTTCCCTGTCGAAGCCAGTCAGGCAGGGGACCAGCCCAGGGCCAGCGACCACCAGTGCCGCACACACACTTGCTTGCTACTGATGATGCAGGTTTTCCCACCATTCATGCACACAGATACACCTGACGAGTGTACTGTCATGCACAAGCAGTTCCTGCTTCTGATCCTGATGATTTCACCGTAATATGATTGCTTATAGTTCTTGTGCTGTGATATGATTCGTGTGGTGAAAATAGCAAGCCAGACAGATGTCTCAGAAAAAAAAGAAAATCGAAAATTTTTCATGTAAGGAGGTGCAAATTCTCTCACTCGAGGATTTGAAGCTAAATATTCAACACTTCAGTTCTTGAACGTATCTATGGCACGGCCTTCAACCACTCTGATTGGTTAGATGATTGTTAATGATCCTGCTAAAGAAAACAGGTATCTCGTCTCATTCGAGAACAACGTTGGCCCATGAGTTTGTAACCATTACTTCGAACAGAATCCGATGAATGAAGCATTAAGTCGCTGCTTAGATCGAGATAATCAAGGCCATCGAGGGCTTTAGTAATGTGGAATCCCTGTTTAAGATCACCTCTTAACCTTCTCTTTTCCAAGTTAAGCCGTATGGTCGGCTCTCATAGGGCTTATTTTCCTGTCTTAGAATTTATCTTGGTAGCTCGACCCTGTACTCTACCCATTCTCTCTGTGTCTCTTTTGAAGTAGGGTGACCCAAACTGGGCACAGTATTCAAGCTGGGGACGCACTAATAGATCATGAAGAGTAAGGATGATTTTCCCCTAAACTTAAATTCTGAAGTCCTACATAGGAAACGAAGAATGTTGTGCGCTTTTTCACTCCTTCTGTGCACTGTTTACTTAGCTGTAGGTTCACCAGAGAGCATGACACCCAAGTCTTGTCCCTCATTTACCTTTTGCAGCTCAACCAAATTCTTACTGTAGCTTGACATTTCGGTTTTTACTGCCGATATATCAAATGTTCCACTTAATCAATACCGATATTCATTTGTCACGTACGATCTCCCAGCCCATCCCATTGTCTACGTCAGTTGAAGCTACTTACGTTCAATTTCAACTGTAGATCAATTTCCCAGTTAGATACTGTTTACAAATTTCGATATCCTACAGTGGAGCGTCCTAGCTTCGTCTCTTCGATGTATATCAACTGACTTATATTGCTCTCTTGTGTCTCCCCTGATGATGTGATTATTACACGAAAGTGCACTTGGGAACTTATCGTGTTTCATTTTCCCGTGGACTCATAGGAATATATATATATATATATATATATATATATATATATATATATATATATATATATATATATATATATATATATTGGGAAAAAGAATTGGTCCCAAGACTGATCCCTGGGGTATATCACCTTCACCATGTGACTCACTTCAGCCCCCATGGTTCCATCTGCTATCACGTCCACTCCCGAGTACTGAGAGCACTCTTCCTCTGCAAGTCCTCATCGTTCAAACTTACTCTCATACCATCCCGTCTCATCCCATTTATGCACCTCATTCCCTCACTTTTTTCATTCCCTTTTGACATCTTTTCATCCTTTTACATGTCCTCTGTCGCCAGCTTCTGGAGTCTCTCTTTGGGATCTGCCATTAGAACCGTGTCATCTGCAAACAGCAAATGATTCGCCTCCCATGCCCGCCTAACTGCAGTATGCTGTAGACTTCTTGCACGTCTCTCAGAAGGTCTAGATTTCACATCCCTCACCGCACCAAGTGATTAACCAATTTGATAACCAAGGCTACATTACACATCCTCGATGCAGACCCACCTTGAAAAAGAAAGACTCACCCTCCTCCCTTACTAGTTGCGTACATGCTCTACTTTCTTTGGAAAAAAATCTTGACTGAATTTAATACTGGGGTGAATCGAATCATATTAATTGTGATTGATAATAATGATAATGATGATGATAATGATGATAATAATGATAATGATAATAATGATGCTAATGATAATAATAATAATAATAATAATAATAATAATAATAATAATGACAATAATGATAATGAAAATAATGATAATAGTGATAATGATGATGATAATGATAATAATGATAATGATATCGATAATGATAATAATAATAATAATAATAATAATAATAATAATAATAATAATAATGATAATAATAATAATAATGATAATAATAATAATAATAATAATAATAATAATAATAATAATAATAATAATGATAATAATAGTGATAATGATGATAATAATGATGATAATAATAATAATAATAATGATAATGATACTAGATGATAATGATAATAATGATAATAATAATGAATATGATAGTAATGATAACAATGATGATGATACTAATAATAATGACAATAATGATAATGATAATACTCATGAATAGCTAATTGAATAGCTGAAATACCTGGTACAATATTAATTCTATAATGTAGACATGAAACCAATCAGTCACGTCACAAAGGGAGTTTGAATCATTCTGTCTCATGCTAATTATTCCTCTGTCAATGTCGACTGTGATATGCTGCAGCTGGAGACACATACCTAGGCCATTGTCAGCCAGCCAGCTAACAGCTCCCTAACACACACACACACACACACGCACACGCACACACACACACACACACACACACTCACGAGAGCAGAGCACTGGAGACTGAACATCTCAGTAGCAGCGACAAAATCATCGTCCTGGAAAGATGTTAGTCAAGGCAGAGGACTGAAGAATCAAAGTGGACTGGAAACTGGAAGAAAGGAAATGGGAAGATGAGGTATAGGATGGCGGAGGGCTGGAGCTAGTGAGACTATAAACAAGAGGATAACAAGAGACACATTTGCACCAGGAATTTCCACTGTGAAGGTACTGGTCTTCCTCCCTCACTGGTGAAGACACTGTGACGGAGCCACTGAGACAACTGTGACGGAGCCATTGAGAGAAATGTGACGGAGCCATTGAGAGAAGTGTGACGGAGCCATTGGGAGAAGTGTGACGGAGCCATTGAGAGAAATGTGACGGAGCCATTGAGAGAAATGTGACGGAGCCATTGAGAGAAATGTGACGGAGCCATTGGGAGAAGTGTGACGGAGCCATTGAGAGAACTGTGACGGAGCCATTGGGAGAAGTGTGACGGAGCCATTGAGAGAACTGTGACGGAGCCATTGGGAGAAGTGTGACGGTGTGGGAAGACGGGTTGTGACGGGGGTTACGATACTCCTATGTTGACGCTGTGTTAGGTCATGCTAAGTAGCCAAGGAGAGTAGAGGCAGTGGACTCCACCGTACTGCTGTTGCTCCCATGTTGGGGCTGTGTTAGAACATGCCGTATGGTCGAGGAGGACAGATACCATTATCTTCCCACATACGACCAAGTCAGATGTTATGATGAGCTGTCGTCTGTGTCCAGACAGACAGACGATCCTGGCTGAGTCGTGTGTCCGAGGCTGATGGTAGTTCTGTCTGGATACACATGACAGATGCCCGTGTGCTCCAGCCTGGGTCAGGAGTGAGGGAGGTCCTCATGTGCTCCAGCCTGGGTCAGGAGTGAGGGAGGTCCTCATGTGCTCCAGCCTGGGTCAGGGGTGAGGGAGGTCCTCATATGCTTTAGCCTGGGTCAGGAGTGAGGGAGGTCCTCATGTCCTCCTGTCTTGGTCAGGGGTGAAGAAGGACCTCATATCCTGCAGGCTTGGTCAGAGGTGAGGGGTTAGGGAGGTCCTCATGTGCTCCAGCCTTGGTTAGGGGTGAGGGCGGGTCTCTCCTGCAGCCCGGCAGCAGAGTGTAGGGCGAGGCCACCATCATGGCAGCCACAAGACCCTCAGCAGTGTCCCGGACGCCGCCATATGTGTGGCCATAACACGACTCATCATGACGTGTGTGGCTGGCCAGCCTCTTACGTGCACCTGCCACGAACATCACAGACCCACATGGCAATGAGAGAGAGAGAGAGAGAGAGAGAGAGAGAGAGAGAGAGAGAGAGAGAGAGAGAGAGAGCTTCGTCGAGACCTCTCGCTACTAATGGAACTGACTTACAACTTCGCCAATAAACCCAGACAATATAGCTGGTGTTGTGGGTTATTGGCTGACGGTGTAGGGTAGTGTAGCGGGTGAGCGGCGGAGGAGGAAGGTCAGGGAGGGAGAGGATCAGGGGGGCAAGAAAGACGAAGAAAAGGATCGAGACGTTTGAAGGGACAGCAGCAGTGACGAAGGTGCGTTAGCGCTGGGAGTGTTCCTGTGGCACAGACCACTGGTGTGTGGAGGTGTTCCTGTGGCACAGACAGACACCACTGATGTGTGGAGGTGTTCCTGTGGTACAGACAGACACCACTGGTGTGTGGAGGTGTTCCTGTGGTACAGACAGACACCACTGGTGTGGTGTGTGGAGGTGTTCCTGTGGTACAGACAGACACCACTGATGGTGTGTGGAGGTGTTCCTGTGGTACAGACAGACACCACTGGTGGTGTGGTGTGTGGAGGTGTTCCTGTGGTACAGACAGACACCACTGGTGGTGTGTGGAGGTGTTCCTGTGGCACAGACAGACACCACTGGTGTGTGGAGGGGTTCCTGTGGCACAGACAGACACCACTGGTGTGTGGAGGGGTTCCTGTGGTACAGACAGACACCACTGGTGGTGTGGTGTGTGGAGGTGTTCCCACAATGCTGGCAGACTCTATATTAGTATAGCGAGTCATGGTTGTTGGTTCACAGTTATGTTCTCAACAGCCCGGGAGCAGGAACCACTATTCCAGGAGGAACTGCTTCTCCAGGAGAGTTTGAGAGCTGTGGTGTTGCCACAACTCTCCCTCCAACAGTAATGTTGACATTAAAAGCCTCCACACCGACGCTCGGTGAACTAGGGTTGTGGAAGGGCTGGCCACAACCCTGCTACAACCTTGCCTTTACTCCTATAACCCTGCCTTTACTGCTACAACCAACTCTTCAACAAACATTGATATTCCAACAATAGACGTCTACTACACACACTTGTGGACATGAAAGGAAAATGTTTATTTACAGATATTTTCCCACCATTTCTGTAGTTTTGTTTCCTCTTATTTGTTAGCTGAGACGACACGGGCAGCTGAGGCCCTAATCAAAGGTACCCATTTTATCGACCAACCCTTCGGAGTGGATGAACAGCTGAGTTGACTGTAGACCGACTGCCGTCACCAGGATTCGAACCCTAGGGGGCGGGCGGGCCCGTGAATGCGTCACAGTCAGGATCGCTGACCGCTACACCACGTCTTTGATTGTCAACCTGACCATCTTGGTGTTAGTCCTAGAGACTTACGGAGGGTTTAAGAGAGCAGTCCCCCTCCGTACACTGGGACGTAATGGCCTAACGACCTGTTCTTAATCTCTAACTGCATATTGATGTGGGCGGGTTCGTCCATCATGGGTCCGACACGTTCAGCTGTGGCTGTAAGAACGTCACCATGATCATAACAAGCTCAGGACAGGACAATGGCAGGAGGGGAGAGAGAGAGAGAAGCAGGAAGGCGGAGATAAAGAAAGACAGAAAGAGGGTTAAAGTGAACTGATACGAAGGGAGAAGTGGAGAGGAAATGATGGATTAGATATATACGGAGGAGCTCAGCAGTGAGGGAGGTGGGATGGCAGAGGGGAGATCATCATGTGACGACCAGACTTGTACACCAGCCATCTCCCTACCACCACCATGACACCCACGTCTGTTCATCTCTGAGGTTCATCAGGTAGTTACCATTGGGTCTATGTGGTCATGTACGAGGATATGTCTTTCGTCCAACCTTCAGGATAGGGCGGGGTCATAAACCAGTCATCCCACACAGAAAGACGGACCAACCAGCCACCAACATCTCCTCCACACACTTCAGTTAGACACGGGTCCAGCAAGGTTCAGTGAGTCCCAGAGAATAAATGGATTAAATAAATGGCAATAAATGGATAAAATGAATGGCAATAAATGGATAAAATAAATTGCAATAAAACAGATGATATTGTTACCTAAAAAAAAAAAGGACATATATTCAGGATTCGTTAAATTGTTGGTAAAAAAAAGGAAAAAGTTACACAGTAAACCACAGCCCAGAACTGTGACCTATGGAAGCTGGGGGTAAACCTGGACTGTTTACCATCCTGGATGGTATTTACAACTGCCGTCGTTTTACACAATGATTTACACCGTGTAAACAAAGCGGACACAAAGTAGACGAACTCATGTGTGTCGATTCGTGTGATCTCAGGTCATTCATAACTGATGCAAATATCATTCGTAACGAGGGAACTGCCGTAACGAGGGTGACACTGTGGTTACGATGGGACGGGCAGCTCTGTGTCACGTCGAGAGAGTGATGTTGATGGTGGTGGCGGGGTCTGTGTCACAAGGCGGCACAGATCAGGTGGCGAAGAAAGGGTCTTCCTCGTGTCTCTTTAGCTTGGGGGAGGGGGAAGGGGAGAAGAGGGTGGGGGGGTGGGGGTCTGTCAGTGTCTGACGTCATGGACCTCTCTCTCTCTCTCTCTCTCTCCATCTCTCTCTCTCTCTCTCTCTCTCTCTCTCTCTCTCTCTGGGTATCCAAGGGCCTCGCCGCCCACCACACCGATAAGATAAAGCTGATTAGAGCTTCACAAGGAAGTGAGGACAACGCAGGGTGTTCCCTGGATTTACGTAAACCCTCTGTCTGTCTGTCTGTTTATCTGCGCGTAAGTATGAAGATGAATAGATAGATAGATAGATAGATAGACTGATACTTTGAGTGCATATGTGTGTGTGTGTGTGTGTGTGTGTGTGTGTGTGTTCTTCATTGTGGAGTGGCAGATGTGTGGTGTTTGGGTCGGGGTGGTATGCAGTGCTAGTCATGTAGACTGGTTTGGTGAAGAAGAGAGAAGAGTTGGTGAAAGCCGTGTGTGATATAAAACGTAGCAAGGCAGCTGGAGTGGATAGCTTTTGCGGTGAACCTATTAACAAAAGGGGTAACTGTATTGTTGATTGGTTGGTAAGGGTTTTCAGTGTATGTATGGATCATGGTGATGGTGAGGTGTTTGAGGACTGGCGGAATACATGTTCATTGCCCTTGTATAAGAGGAAAGGGAATAAAGGTGAGCGCTCAAACTACAGAGGCATAAGTTTGTTGAGTATTCCTGGGAAGTTGTATGGGAGGGTATTGATTGATGGGGTGAAGGCATGTACAGGGCATCAGATCAGGGAAGGAGCAGTGTGGTTTCAGAAGTGGTAAAGGATGTGTGGATCAGGTGTTTAAAGCTTTGGAGAATGTATGTGAGAAATACTTAAAAGACAAATGGATATATATGTAGCATTTATGAATCTGGAGAAAGCATATGATACAGTTGACAGAGACTCTTTGTGGAACGTCTTGCGAATATATGGTGTGGCAGGTAAGCTGCTAGAAGCAGTGAGAAGTATTTACTTAGGGTGTAAGGCATGTGTGCGAGTAGGTAGAGAGGAGAGTGATATGTTTCAAGTGAAGGTCGGTCTGCGGCTGGGGTGTGTGATGTCACCACAGTTAATCAATTTGTTTATAGATGGGATGGTTAAGGAAGTGAATGCAAGACTCTCAGAGAGAGGAGCGAGTATGCAGTCTGTGGGGGATGAGAGGGCTTGGGAAGTGAGTCATTTGTTGTTTGCTGATGATACAGCACTGGTGGCGGATTCGAGTGAGAAACTGCAATAGTTGGTGACTAAGTTTGGAAGAATGTGTGAAAGGAGAATATTGAGAGTGAATGTAAATCAAAGCAAGGCTATTAGATTCAGCAGGGTTGATTGACAGGTTAGCTGCGATGTGAGTTTGAGTGGAGATAAACTGTAGGAAGTGAAGTGTTTCAGATATCCGGGAGTGGATGTCACAGCAAATGGAACCATGGAAGCGGAAGTGAGTCATCGGTTGGGGGAGCGGGCGAAGGTCCTTGGAGCGGTGAATAATGTGTGGAAATAGAGAACTTACCTGGAAGGGCAAAAATGGATATGTTGGAAGCAATAGTAGTCCCAACAATGTCATATAGATGCGAGGCATCGGCTATAGATAAAGCTGTACGGAGGAGGGTCGATGTGTCGGAAATGAAATGTTTGAATGCAATTTTTGGTGTGTGGTAATAAAAAGTGTTTGAAAGAGCAGAAGAGGGTGTGCTGAAATCATTTAGACACATGAAGACAGTGAGTCAGGAAAGGTTGACAAAGAAGGTATATGTGTTAGAAGTGAAGGGAACAAGGAGAACGGGGAAAACAAACTGGAGATGGTAGGTGGAGTTATTTATTTTTTTTTTTTTGAGCGGTTTGGACCGGAACATGCAGGAGGGTGAGAGGCGTACACGCGATAGAGTGAATTGGAAAGGTGTGGTATACTGGTGCCACGTGCTGTCACTAAACTGAATCAGGGCATGTGAAACGACCCGGGTAAACCGCGTAAAGGTCTGTTGGGCCTTTTTGTGGAAACGGAGCTTTGGTTTCTGTGCATTACGTACGACAGCTCATATATGGATATGAGCGGACGTGGCCTTTCTTCGCCTGTATCCTGGCGCTACCTCACCGACTCAGGAGGTGGCGATCGGATGTGGGGGGGAAGAGAATATATATGTTATATTTTTTTTCTTTTTTTTCGTGCATTTGTGCTGTGTCCTGTGGGACGAGTTGGCTTCGGGGATGGATGACGACGAGTATAAGTGTACATATACATATGTGGATGTGTATGTATAAACATATATACATATATATGTGAACGGATGTGCCTCTCTTCGTCTTCGTAAACTCAGCGAAATGTCTGAGATAAAGATGTTTACGATGGAGAAGGTTTTATTTCCTGGTTACTGAAGTGGCCCCTTGTCTTATCATCATTTTACTCATCACGTTTTTATCATTCTGACGCCAAACAATACGCACAACAGAGGCTGATAAAGGAACCAGGTTTCCTCTGTGCGTCAGCTGGAGTGGCGGGAGGGGTCGGTCGGGTCGTTCACATCGGCCGGAGGTTGTGATGATGGAGGGACATCTTGCGGTTTGATCTTATCCGCTGAAGTGTCTCCATCCACGGGAGACGACCCCGCTGGTGTCAACCAGCCTTCTACCACCCCCGCCCTGCCTGCCACCACTGCTGCAGGTACCTCCATAATGGATGGCCGACTTCATCATACGACTAAACTGGTGACGACGCTGCTGACGAGATGTGATGTGTTGTGATGGGGAGGCCAGAGGAAGGGAGGAAGTATGGTCCACTCACCTTCTGGACGAAGGAAACTCATTTCTCATATTTCATGAGGGTTTTCTCCTCACACTTATGAGGTTGATGAGTGAGATACGTAATGTTCGAGGATATAGGGAGAGAGAAGTAATGAGAGGTTTGATCAAATATAGATGGAAATAAGGTATCAAGGATCAGTGCGCGATGAAGGTAGGAAGATATAGACACAATGGAACATGAGGAGGAGACAGAGGATAATGAAGAAGTGGTGATGGATGGAGAGGGATGTGAGAACATGGGTGAGGAGAGAGAGAGAGAGAGAGAGAGAGAGAGAGAGAGAGAGAGAGAGAGAGAGAGAGAGAGAGAGAGAGAGAGGAGGTGGCAGGGGAGCGGAGCGAGATTTATAATGAAGTATTGGTGAAGCCGATCTGGCGGAGAGACGAGAAAACTGAGTGAAGACACACACACACACACACACACACACACGCGCGCGCGCCCCCCACACTTATCACCACAGTATGGTCCAGTGTCCCTACCACACTAATCACGACAGTATAGCCCAGTGTCCCTACCACACTAATCACCACAGTATGGTCCAGTGTCCTTACCACACTAATCACCACAGTATGGTCCAGTGTCCTTACCACACTAATCACCACAGTATGGTCCAGTGTCCCTACCACACTAATCACCACAGTATGGTCCAGTGTCCCTACCACACTAATCACCACAGTATGGTCCAGTGTCCTTACCACACTAATCACCACAGTATGGTCCAGTGTCCGTACCACACTAATCACCACAGTATGGTCCAGTGTCCGTACCACACTAATCACCACAGTATGGTCCAGTGTCCTTACCACACTAATCACCACAGTATGGTCCAGTGTCCCTACCACACTAATCACCACAGTATGGTCCAGTGTCCCTACCACACTAATCACCACAGTATGGTCCAGTGTCCTTACCACACTAATCACCACAGTATGGTCCAGTGTCCCTACCACACTAATCACCACAGTATGGTCCAGTGTCCCTACCACACTAATCACCACAGTATGGTCCAGTGTCCTTACCACACTAATCACCACAGTATGGTCCAGTGTCCGTACCACACTAATCACCACAGTATGGTCCAGTGTCCGTACCACACTAATCACCACAGTATGGTCCAGTGTCCTTACCACACTAATCACCACAGTATGGTCCAGTGTCCCTACCACACTAATCACCACAGTATGGTCCAGTGTCCGTACCACACTAATCACCACAGTATGGTCCAGTGTCCGTACCACACTAATCACCACAGTATGGTCCAGTGTCCGTACCACACTAATCACCACAGTATGGTCCAGTGTCCCTACCACACTAATCACCACAGTATGGTCCAGTGTCCTTACCACACTAATCACCACAGTATGGTCCAGTGTCCGTACCACACTAATCACCACAGTATGGTCCAGTGTCCCTACCACACTAATCACCACAGTATGGTCCAGTGTCCCTACCACACTAATCACCACAGTATGGTCCAGTGTCCGTACCACACTAATCACCACAGTATGGTCCAGTGTCCCTACCACACTAATCACCACAGTATGGTCCAGTGTCCCTACCACACTAATCACCACAGTATGGTCCAGTGTCCCTACCACACTAATCACCACAGTATGGTCCAGTGTCCCTACCACACTAACCATCACGGTATGGTCCAGTGTCCCTACCACACTAATCACCACAGTATGGTCCAGTGTCTCTACCACACTAATCACCACAGTATGGTCCAGTGTCCCTACCACACTAATCACCACAGTATGGTCCAGTGTCCTTACCACACTAATCACCACAGTATGGTCCAGTGTCCCTACCACACTAATCACCACAGTATGGTCCAGTGTCCCTACCACACTAACCATCACGGTATGGTCCAGTGTCCCTACCACACTAATCACCACAGTATGGTCCAGTGTCCCTACCACACTAATCACCACAGTATGGTCCAGTGTCCCTACCACACTAATCACCACAGTATGGTCCAGTGTCCCTACCACACTAATCACCACAGTATGGTCCAGTGTCCCTACCACACTAATCACCACAGTATGGTCCAGTGTCCCTACCACACTAATCACCACAGTATGGTCCAGTGTCCCTACCACACTAATCACCACACCTTCCTAAAGTCGCCTCACACCAGACTTCATTACCCAAACTTCCCTCACAAGAAAAATGACGGCGTCTGTCTCTCTAAGTTTACCCCAAGAGCTAACAACCTCAACCAAACTTTGCTCCGCTGGTGTGTGGCGCGGCGGGATGGGGGGGTTTGGCTACTTAATGCTAAGTTACGTCTGAAGGTTAGGAAGATCTACACGTATAGTTAGAGTTAGGTTCTAGTCCTTATGGACCAGGTCGAAGGTAAGGGAAAACTTACGAACTTTACCACTTCACGAGAAGTTGAGTCTGGATCATATCCTCTATGGCTGAAAGGTTAAGCATCAAACTTTAGGTTGTAAATAATGTTAAAAAAAAGTATTTCTCATGGCCTTTAAGGGGAGGTTTAACAGTAGGTATCGTATATACAGGAGCAACATACGACTATGAACAACATTTCCTCCCCCCCAATTATACATCACCATTTTCCCAGCAATGGCTTTGCTACCTCACACCTTATAGATTGTAGAGTTTCCCTTCTTTATATCATGCCGTGTTCTTCCCACACGTCAGTGGAAAGGATCAGTTCGCGAGTGAGGAAGTGGTAGACGCGGCGTCTGGAGTGGTCCAACAGTTGACCGGTAATGAGAGAGAGTATTCCACTTAAAGATTCTACACTAAGACGAATGTGTGATGTGATGGACCAACTGGAGACTGGACGACCTGCCCAGCTACCAAATACAGTAGTAATATTGACATCTTCACCATGGTTGTAATATACCACCATACTGATAGCTTTAACATGGCTGTAATGTACCACAATATTGATTACCATGGCTGTAATATACCACAATATTGATTACCATGGCTGTAATATACCACAATATTGATTACCATGGCTGTAATATACCACAATATTGATTACCATGGCTGTAATATACCACAATATTGATTACCATGGCTGTAATACACCACAATATTGATTACCATGACTGTAATATACCACAATATTGATTACCATGGCTGTAATATACCACAATATTGATTACCATGGCTGTAATATACCACAATATTGATTACCATGGCTGTAATATACCACAATATTGATTACCATGACTGTAATATACCACAATATTGATTACCATGGCTGTAATATTCCACAATATTGATTACCATGACTGTAATATACCACAATATTGATTACCATGGCTGTAATATACCACAATATTGATTACCATGGCTGTAATATACCACAATATTGATTACCATGGCTGTAATATACCACAATATTGATTACCATGTTATAAAAGTGTTATGAAAGGGGTATAAGGGGTATAACAGACACAGATTTTTGCAGCTATATTCAATGGTATACCACAGACACACTAGCCACATACAGGGGTTTATACAACAGACGCACTAGCCCCACACACACACACACACACACACACACACACACTAGCCACATATAGTGGTAGAATACACACACACACACACACACACACACACACACAAACTAGCCACAGACAGGAGTATAACACACACACACAAGCCACATACTGGGGGTACAACAACCCCTCACAGAAATACTCACAAGGGCAGTAAAGTCTTCAGGCCGGGGTTCTGTCGGCCTGGCCAGATCCAGTAGCCAGGAAAATGTTATGAAAATGTGTTGTTTGTCCTGGTCTTCCACCTGCACGGGAGCAGGAAAGAATCTCATAATATTCCTAGGGAATATCGGACATCCTGTAAAACTTATCTCATGACAGAGGTTCGCCATGTTAGGCTCGTCCAAAACATGGAAGTCGTGTCTTTTTTTTTCTCGTGGCACAGTTGGCCCTGTGCCACATGTCCACTCGTGGCACTGTTGGGCCTGTGCCATTGGCCCTTTCGTGACACAGTTGGCCCAGTGACAAATGTGCCACATGTTCTCTCGTGGCATTGTTGGCCTATTGACACAGGTCCTGTCTTGTGGCGCTATTGGTCCAGCGACGAGGGTCATAGTGTGGCACTGTTGAACCAGTGACGAGGGTCATAGTGTGGCACTGTTGAACCTGTGTTAAGGGTCGTCGTATGGCACTGTTGAACCTCTGTTAAGGGTCGTCGTGTGGCACTGTTGCACCTGTGTTATGGGTCATCTCGTGGCACTGTTGGTCCTGTGTCAAGGTTCCGTTCATGGCACTGTTGGTCCTGTGCCAAGGGTCCGCTCATGGCACTGTTAGTCTCCAGTCACTGTCCTCCTACAAGCACTGTCCCTTCTATTAGTCGTGTCACCCCTGTGTCACTGCTCTTTCCTGTGTCGCTGTTCTCCTTCTTGTGCGGCAGTGCTCGCAGTACTGCTCATTTCGTGGCACTGTTCTCACTGTTTCACTCCTATCCCTGGCGTGGCACTGTTCTTCCTGTCTCTTTTCCTCCTGTGGCACTAGATTTCCTGTGTCATTGTTCTTCTGTGGCACTGTTCTTCCTAGGTTCTTGTCCCTCCTGTGGCACTGTTCTTCCTATGTTCTTGTCCTTCCTATGGCACTGTTCTTCCTATGTTCTTGTCTTTCCTGTGGCACTCTTCTTCCTATGTTCTTGTCCCTCCTGTGGCACTGTCCTTCCATGGATCATTATCTCTTCCTGTGGCACTGTTCCTCCTTTCTGTGGCACTCTGCCCACGACCAGCCTCACCCCTTGCCTTATCACCACGAACTCCTCCTCTTCTCATTCTTCTTTACCCATCATCATCTCATCCTTATCTTTCTTATTCATGAGTTCGCTTCCTTCTTATTCACCACGTTAAGCTTGTCTCCTGCTGGGCTGCACAGATAAGGATTTTAAGTTCGTCGTCATGACTTAGAAATATGGATCTGCTGGGAAGGTTGTGTGGTGGGTGAGGGAAGAGGGAGGGAGCCAGCCATGCTGGGAAGGTTGTGTGGTGGGTGAGGGAAGGAGGGAGGGAGCCAGCCATGCTGGGAAGGTTGTGTGGTGGGTGAGGGAAGGAGGGAGTGAGCCAGCCATGCTGGGAAGGTTGTGTGGTGGGCGATGGGAAGAGGGAGGGAGCCAGCCAACCAGCCAAGCCCCTTAGATGACTGGGTTGTGAGTCCTGATAATGGATGGGATGGTGGCTAAGGAAGGTTGTGAATGGTGGAGGGTTGCGTTGTGTCGGGTTAACGGAATGGTGGTTCTGATATGAGAGGTTAATCAAAGGGTGAGACTGGGGGTTTAAAAGGGATCGGTGTTAGTGTGGGACATGGTGTGGTCGGGTGGTGGTGGCAGTACAGAGTGATGGTGGTGGCAATACAGAGGTTTAGAGTGATGGTGGTAATGAAGGGGAGTTTGTGTGGTGGGAGGCAGTAGGGAGTATTGTCATGGGCGTGTGTGTAGCCACAGGAGCAGCTATAACAAGACTCAGGAGGTCTTATGAGGTCTTGTGTGTCAGCCTTAGAGTTGTATGTACGTACTTTGATGCATGAGTCTCTGTCACTAGACACATATTATAGTCTCTCAAGTGTTCCCGTAATAGTTACGTTATATTAGATTTTATGGTATGGTCCATCGAGTGATTCCAAACGATTTAACTTTTTTCCCTTTTGGAAATGGCGAGGCGCTGTTAAATAACTGTTAGAATGATAGATGTTGAAAACTTTAAGACTTCCTCCCTGACACTGATGGATGAAGATCTTCATGACTCGTGGGTCAGACCTTAATAAGGGATATATCACAGACGAAGCCGACCAAGGTCATGATGGATCCACCAAGCTGTTACTTCACACCTCCTGCCTGTCGCACGTCAAGCTCAAGCACCATTGTCTACACACAGCGTCCAGAACTGACTATACTCAATCCTTACATTACGTGGGAAATATGTAGACAGGACTTTTGCTATAAACTGTCTATATCGCAAAGGACATATGTACACAGAATCTTTATCGTAAATTGTTTATGTCACAATGGAGATATGTAAGATGGAACCATGGAAGCGGAAGTGGATCATAGGGTGGGGGAGGGGGCGAAAATTCTGGGAGCCTTGAAGAATGTGTGGAAGTCGAGAACATTATCTCGGAAAGCAAAAATGGGTATGTTTGAAGGAATAGTGGTTCCAACAATGTTGTATGGTTGCGAGGCGTGGGCTATGGATAGAGTTGTGCGCAGGAGGATGGATGTGCTGGAAATGAGATGTTTGAGGACAATGTGTGGTGTGAGGTGGTTTGATCGAGTAAGTAACGTAAGGGTAAGAGAGATGTGTGGAAATAAAAAGAGCGTGGTTGAGAGAGCAGAAGAGGGTGTTTTGAAGTGGTTTGGGCACATGGAGAGAATGAGTGAGGAAAGATTGACCAAGAGGATATATGTGTCGGAGGTGGAGGGAACGAGGAGAAGAGGGAGACCAAATTGGAGGTGGAAAGATGGAGTGAAAAAGATTTTGTGTGATCGGGGCCTGAACATGCAGGAGGGTGAAAGGAGGGCAAGGAATAGAGTGAATTGGAGCGATGTGGTATACCGGGGTTGACGTGCTGTCAGTGGATTGAATCAAGGCATGTGAAGCGTCTGGGGTAAACCATGGAAAGCTGTGTAGGTTTGTATATTTGCGTGTGTGGACGTATGTATATACATGTGTATGGGGGTGGGTTGGGCCATTTCTTTCGTCTTTTTCCTTGCGC
The DNA here is from genome assembly GCF_036320965.1 of Panulirus ornatus. Classification (NCBI taxonomy): domain Eukaryota; kingdom Metazoa; phylum Arthropoda; class Malacostraca; order Decapoda; family Palinuridae; genus Panulirus; species Panulirus ornatus. The sequence goes on from NC_092227.1 coordinate 84,961,690, forward strand.
TACCTCGCAAACGCGGGAGACAGCGACAAAGCTAAAAAAAAAAAAAAAAAAAAATATATATATATATATATATATATATATATATATATATATATATATATATATATATATATATATATATATATCACCACAGTGCTGCTCCCATTGAAGTTTAAGATACATATCAAAGAGGCCAATCGTTAGGAAAGCCCACGAGAGACCCTGGTGGACGTACATGTAGCGGGCGGGTTCGTAACAGAACCTCCTCAAACTTTTCCGTGAAGTAATGGCAGCATAAAAAGGAACTTCTTGAAGTTAGTGAATATTGTTCCCTATTCAAACCTATCCACAGCCTCGGGTTATGGGCGACCTCCCACCCCACCGTCCCCTCTTCTCTCTCTCTCTCTCTCTCTCTCTCTCTCTCTCTCTCTCCCCGGATAACAAGAGAAGACCTGATATGTAAATGTTTTCGCCTATTCTTCTTCTTCTTCTTCTTCTTCTTCTTCTTCTTCTTCTTCTTCTTCTTCTTCTTCTTCTTCCCAAAACATTCACGTATTTCTCGACTGGCTCAAGCCACCACCGGACAGCCACTTGTGAAAAGATCTCAGTGTTGCAATATTTCTCTCTCTCTCTCTCCTCTCCTCCCGCGACATTGTTTGGATGATGGGTGAGGTGGTCCATTGTCCCACCTCACCCATCCTACGTGGCACTGTTCCTCCTTGTCAACTCGCCCCTCTTGTGGTGTGTGTGTGTGTGTGTGTGTGTGTGTGTGTGTGTGTGTGTGTGTGTGTGTGTGTGTGTGTGTGTGTGGTTCCCATCTCTCCGTGTCTTGAGGTAAGTATTGGTCTTTAAGGATCATTATCCTCCTCGTGAACCATCATCCTCTCCCCCCTAAAGGTGTGCTCTCTCTCTCTCTCTCTCTCTCTCTCTCTCTCTCTCTCTCTCTCTCTCTCTCTCTCTCTCTCTCTCTCTCTCTCTCTCTCTCTCTTAAGAGTCTTTCTTCAGCCTTCTCCCAGGACTACTGCTCTTTCGGTTGCCATTAATCTCCTTATGGCACTGTTTTCCCCCTCCTCATGTGGCGCTGTTGTGGCCCTAAAGGCATTACACCAACACCACCATCATTCGCCCCTCCGACACTGTGAACCATCTGGTCTCTAGCTTTCTGTTGAAGGTTCCTCCATATACCATGTGTTCCTGGCACTGTTTGATCGTTGGCACTGTTCACCACTGGGCAGTGATCTAGCCATGGTGCCTTTATCACTGTGTTGTGATGTATTGCTCCTTGGCACTGTTCTCTCTCACTGACGCGACTGTTCTTCCCATGGCACTGTTTTCTGTTCACTGTTCACCTCATCTTCTCCCTGAGTTGTTCTTCTGTCATTGTTCTCTCCGTAGCACTGTCCTTCCCGTGGCACTCTTCTCTGTGGCACTGTTCACCTCATCTTCTCCCCAAGTTGTTCTTCTGTCCTTCTTCTCTCCGTAGCACTGTTCTTCCCATGGCACTGTTCTTCTTGGTATAGTGTTCTTCCTATGCCATTGTTCCTCCCATCTTCGTTGTGATCCCAGTAATATCCCTCTCTTACTGACCCTGTTCTTTGAGTTATGCTGTTCTCCCATAACACCGTTCTTGCTGTTGCAATTTACTCTCAGTATTTAAGTGTTCTTCCTATTACAGTGTAGACTCAAAAAGCATTGTTCTTCCTATTACAGTGTAGACTCAAAAAGCATTGTTCTTCCTATTACAGTGTAGACTCAAAAAGCATTGTTCTTCCTATTACAGTGTAGACTCAAAAAGCATTGTTCTTCCTATTACAGTGTAGACTCAAAAAGCATTGTTCTTCCTATTACAGTGTAGACTCAAAAAGCATTGTTCTTCCTATCACAATGTCCTTTCAGTATTATATAGTTCATACTACACTGTACTCACACTATTACAGTTTTGCCTATTACAGTATGATCATTTTCCCAGTTACACTTTCCTCACCATTACTGTCTCTCCAATTACAACGAGTCTTCAGCTATGCTAAACTCTCACTGTTATTGTTCTTCCTATTACATTGCTCTCGGTGTTACTGTTCTTCTTATGACGGTGTCTCCCTGCTGCAGTGTATGTTCAGTAGAAAAGTTCTTTTTATGTTGCTGTACTCTTTTAGCAGTAGATTTTCTATTGCACTGTTCTATTAGTAGAGATGTTCATAGTATACTGTTCTTTCAATAGAACTGTTCCTATTGAATGTTCTTTCAGGTGAAACTGTTCCCATTACATGTTCTTTCAGTAGAACTGTTCTTATTACACTGTTCTTTCAGCATAACTGTTCCTGTTCCGGTGTTCTTTCAGTGGAA
>NC_092227.1:84966511-85056511 GCF_036320965.1 Panulirus ornatus
ATATCAAAGTAGATTTTACGTTCTTCCGAAACACCTCCTTGACGTAACCAATGGTCGAGGTCGATTTTGTCATTCTGTCAGACGTGATTTTCGACTTACCATGGAGAAAATCATCATAGATCACCATTGTCTTCGAATATATATATATATATATATATATATATATATATATATATATATATATATATATATATATATATATATATATATATATATATATATATATACGTTGTTGTTCTTATTGGATTTATAGCAACAGATGTACAACACAAGGCCCACTGGGGAGGGAACCTCTGCTGGATGAGGTTGAGTAAGTGGGTGTTAGAGAATCTGTCGCTTTTGTCTGTCTCCCGAGGTATCTATGTGAGTCATATGTATGTCATGTGTAGTTTATGTACATATATCTGTCTGACTACGTAAGGGAGTGTGTGTGTGTGTGTGTGTGTGTGTGTGTGTGTGTGTGTGTGCTTGAGTTGAGTAAGCGTGTGTCTGTCTCGTGTGTGTCTGTCTTTTTGTCTGCTTGTGTTCTGTCTGTGCCACTTTCTTATCTATATTCTTATCCACAGAAATTATTTTCTGTTTTCCTATGCTTGTGTCCCGAGTCTGTGTGTGTGTGTGTGTGTGTGTGTGTGTGTGTGTGTGTGTGTGTGTGTGTGTGTGGTAGGCATCGCGTGGTGGAGACAGGTCAGGTGGGTCATGGTAAGGTCGTCAAAGAACGAAACAAAACTCATTACGTAAATTCGTAAACTTTTTTTTACGTCAAACACTGGGAAGTCTGGATTCGCCAATATTGGAAATGGCAAAAAAAAAAGAAAAGAAAAATCTCGCAAATCCTTGAAGAAATTCGGTACTTCATTTATTACTTTCCCAACCCTCTTTGTGACACTTTGTGACCTCGGTGACCCAAAGTAGTTTTTATGATAAACTTTTATGATGCTGTACGATCGCTTGTTATCCCTCCATTGCCTTCTGTGGCACAGCCAACTTTTGATAGTGTTCTGTGGAGTGATGTAACATCTCGTAATGTCACAAGGCTCATTAATATAGGTGGATTTGTATTGCTGAATGACCTTATGCCTCTTTCTCACATGACGTGGTATACGCCCATTAACCTTGAATTACGTGGTAGCGTGGTTGTCATCATTAACCTGGAATCACCTGGTGACCTCTGTGTATCCTTCTAACATGAAGTGGTTTACCCCCATTGACCTTGAATCGTCTGGTGACCTTCAAAGAATCAGTGACCTTGAACCCCATCTTCTCCCAGCATTGCGCTGGTTACCCAATCTTACCAACTCGTTTACTTCGTTGACCTCTGCGTTAGCTTGCTTGTGACCTCTCATGACCTTGCATGAACTTGTTGTAGTGTTTCTATGACCCTCTCCTGCCCATATAACCTGGTCACCTGGAATGATCCTAATAGTCCCCAAACTCAGCTAACCAAACCCATGACCTTATGGTGACCTATTTGGAAAAAAAAATGATATGACCTTCCATGACCCTTTGTACAGTTCATGATGGTTAATGACCTCCCATGTCCTCGTGTAATCATCTCCATTCAACACAGCTTGTATTCACACAGCTTGTATTCAACTTTGCATGACTCCATTTCCGTAAGCCCTGACCACCTCATGACTCTGACCTCATGACTGTACATGTCATCTCGTCATGAGATTATTATCCATGAATTGCCCGTCTGACACCCCCCCTCCCTCCCCCAACCCCCCCACCAGGGTCATGGGTCACCTTCACGACTTCCTCATTACTATTTTTTCCTTACCAAATTCTCTCTCATGGCTTCATGACCCTCACGTGTTTTTTTTTTTCTGGTAATAGATGACCTCGGATGGCATCTATGACCTTACAGTTTACCTTTGACCTCAGATGACCCACCCCCTTCATACTAGAAATGACTCCCCAACACCTCAGATAACATGAGATGAAACGGTTTTATTTACATATGCAAATCGTTTCAAGTGGAAGCCCGGTCTCATGTAACCCTTTAACCTTAAATGACCTAGCGACCACGCGTGAACTCATGATTGGACATATAAGAAAAAAGCTCCGACCTTTTATCTGTGACCTTTTATAACCTTACATGAACTGGGGCGAACACATGATCTTTACTCGCCTCAAATTCCCACATGAAATAGGTTTCCTGAAACTCATGCCACATACCTTTAACTTGGGTAGGCATTTCCCTTGAGGGAACCTGTCATCTAATTGAAATATATGACCTGTAATGACCATCTAGCAGCCATAGAACTACTCTCCCCCCCAGGGTCATACATGACCTCTGAATGACCTAACACAAGATTCTCATGACCTTGTGTGAAAGACGCAGTGATCATACGTCACCTCCTCTTGACCTAAGATGACCTCATGTTAACCTTCTCTCTTTGGTTGAATCTCACTGACCTCTCCAGTTGGCTTGAACCTGGATGGATCTCGAGTTCTTTCATGACCCACACATATGACCTCACATGACCTCCTGGTCCCACACCCAACCTGCGTCTGAGTTTTAGCTGGGAGGGAACTCGCCATGTCGCGATCCATCACTTGGAAATGTAGGTCGAGAGCCACAAGCCAGTCTCACATTTTTCAGCACTAGATTCATTGTCGATACACATTCACAATGCTGAAGTTGCCAAGCCTGGGATACATCTCCGCAAAGGAGTTATAGACCATCAAACATCATACGAAAATATAGATCAAGTGTCATTGACTCTATACTCTGAATTTTAGATAGATGTTTACGATGGATGAGTTACCCCTCACGCTAATGATTCAGTCAAATCGTTGTACGTTGTCGAAATATCTGCTGAAGTGATGGTGTGAAGTGTGAATAATTGAGTCTTAATGTATTTCACGACCAGTGATATGTAAGTTGTTACAGGCCGGGGTTAAAAGGATTGTATTCTTAACTGTTGTACGAGGTTACGTGGGTCAGATAGATCGTTACCGTAACAAGCTCTAACTTACCTTGTTACAGGTAGTTTCCGTAACACTTGCTGGGTAGTAGGAGACTTTCACATGTTATATTGTCACACTGTTACAGTGGCACTAACGCAACGTGGTGTTGGTAATAATGGTGTTAAGGACGCTGGTGGCAACTATGCGGGCAGGGAAGGTACCCCTGCCAACACCGGTGGGCAGGGAAGGGACCCCTGCCACCACCAGTGGGCAGGGAAGGTACCCCTGCCACCACCGGTGGCCAGGGAAGGTACCCCTGCCACCACCGGTGGCCAGGGAAGGTACCTCTGCCACCACCGGTGGGCAGGGAAGGTACCCCTGCCACCACCGGTGGGCAGGGAAGGTACCCCTGCCACCACCGGTGGGCAGGGAAGGCACCCTTACCACCACCGGACCAACCCAGCCAGTACTTGACCTTCACGTCTACAGGTGACACGAGGCTACGTCGCCACCAGCTCCTGACGCAGAGCTCCAGCCGCCCGTGAGTGTCAGCTTGTGCATCGTCAGGCTGACGCGTGTGGTGCCGACTGACTGGTCATCATCAGTTGTGTCAGCCGTGGATCACAGACAGGAAACAACGACTGGGTATTAAACATAGGAAGCAGGTGACTGGTTCAGTGAGACCAACACCGCTCCATGCAGCTCCTTTCTTAAGAACGGTTGCTTTTCATCATGTATGTTAGTGACGTGGTAATAGTAATGACCTGTTGAATTTCAGAATGATACCAATTACATAAAATCAGGAAATAGAGCTCATAGACACAGAGGATTTAAAGAGATTCAGACAAATTGGTGGAGTGGACAGAGACATGGTGATTGGACGTAGATGTAGACAAATGCAAAATGATGCATTTTGGCGAAATACACATATATTGTAATCGTAGAATGTCTAATAAGCTACTCTTAGAAGTACATAAAGAAAACGACCTTGGAATGGATTTGGTGTTTGCTTAAGGTCACAAAGAAGAATAGTTAGTCATGGGGAAGCCACAATCTGGCTGGACGTGACGAGTGGTGTGCCACAGGGATTGGTCCTTCACCCCCATTCCTTTTACGGTAAACATAAATGATCCAGATTCGGGTCTATTATCTAAGGTTTTACAAATTTGCTGATGATGCAAAAGTAGGAGGCAGTGCTATGAATGACCAGGTCTGTGATATGATTCATAAGGATCTTGACTGATTGGCAAAGGGGATCATATCAATGACAGATAAGCTGTACTGTAGATGGATGTAAAGTGATGCAGTTTAGAGTTGTTATTGAATATGAATATTAGTTGGGAACATCAACTATAAAACACCAGACACAACTCGAATTCTTTTTAACGATCTCGTGGAACACATCTTGAATATACGTGACAATGCTAGTCCCCTAACGACATTATGAACGAGGCAAAACTGGAACAAGTACAAAAACGAGCGACAAAGCTAATTCCACCTCTGGGGAATCTTCTGCGTATAAAGAGGCCAGAAAGCGTAGATCTAGTTCGAGGCGACCCAACGCAAGTGCTCAAAATTTAGAATGAAGTCGACGACGTAAATCACGAGGAGTGTCATTTTTTTTTTTAGAAGATGACACAGTATCCAGGAGAAAGTGGACCAAACTTAGAGCTAAAAGATGTCGCGCTGACGTATGCGCATAGTAGTGTGATATTTTCAAATAATATGTCGTCGATGGTTGCCATCAGAAGCTGTAGATGCAAAGACCAGATATTTATACTTTCAAAAGCCAGTTAGACAATATTTTTTCATTAGTTCTGGTGCCAACAAAAAAAATACATACACCACCGTAATCTCCTTTTCTCGTCCCAGAACATAAGAATATAGTGAACAACGTCACTAAAGCCAATTACCAGAGTGCAGTGTAGTGAAACATATGGAGGGAACATATTGCTGAAAGATTCTCTAATAGGATTTTACTTTCGTTTTATCTTTAGACTTTCCCTGCAGGCTTACTTCACAAACACATGCTTTTTTCCCTCCATCCATTCTTTTTTTTACCCCGCCTGGTGGTGTTGTTGCCTCCCAGAGGGTGTGGAGGGTGGGGAGAGAGAGAGAGAGAGAGAGAGAGAGAGAGAGAGAGAGAGAGAGAGAGAGAGAGAGAGAGAGAGACTTCACACTGTTCTACCCTCATCCCAGCCGTTTTATATAAAAAAAAACAAGAATAGAGAGAAGTTAAAGAAACTAGATAACTTTAGATATAGACCAACGGGCCTGTTACTTCCATATGAGTGATGGAAGTCAGGGAGGAGGGTGATCAGGGTGTCTGAGGAGGGTACCAGGGAGATCAAGGCCACTAGGGAGAGTAGTGAAGGTCGCTAGGGTGGGTGATTAAGGTCTGGAGAACATGAGAATGGTTGATGGAGGTTTTGGGAAGTCTTCCCAGTGGCTCGTGGAGGTCAGTAACGTAGGTGATGAAGCCCTGGAGGTCAGTGGGGTGGTAAAGTCTGGGTCCTGAAGATCACTGAGGTGGAGCTGGAGGTGGAGGTGTTCGCGAAGCGGGTGTGCGTCATACGACGCCACCAAAGAACAAGGAAGGACGCTGCGTCCGCCAACAGAAAATGGGGACGAGTCGCAGGCGGGGACCCCCTGGCAGCTGGTCCTTAAAAAAGTTGCTACTCAGTCACCATCAGACTGAGCTCGATGTTGGCGTCTCTTCGAACTCAGCGTCGCTCAGAACCTCGCTGAGCGAAGTCTCATAATCCCATAAGTGTCTCATAATGTTTTCGATGCAGATTATCCTCACCTCTTTAGTAAACCAAATGAGAACACTCGCTAAACTCCAGCTTTTGGACATGATGCGAACGCCCTCCTGCTTGTGTATGTCGAAATCCTGTTACCTAAATCTGTCATCAAAGGTAATTTTATACATCTGGCGGAATGTAATTTCCAAAAGGCATCATCTACAAATGTGATTCACGTTGTATAAATGCAGCTCATTACCAGGGGCCGGCCTGATGCTATGCAAAACTGTTGCTGAAAATCAAGTTCCTGTCGAGTGTTTTTGGTTAGAGTGAAACACCATAATATGAGGCATTATTTCTTTTATTTTCAAAATTTTACCACATACCTCTGTTCTGTCAATTATACTTTTACCCCTCACCACAGCACTGGCAGGAGGAGACTCCAGCAGTAATACTGTAATTTGTGTAACACTCAAATTTTCATATACGGTGGAGAAGTCAAGTGAAACCAAGCCTGAAATAGAAAAGCAGATGATAAAGGTAGAGGGAAGAAAAGAAATGATTCAAAGAGCTCATCAGGAAGTGGAAAGGTTCGTCTTACATGGAAGACAGGATATATATATATATATATATATATATATATATATATATATATATATATATATATATATATATATACTTGCGACGAAGGGAATGAAAAAGTTTAAAGACTCCCAAAGTTAGAAGTGGAAGAAAAGAAACAGGCGCAATAACGATGAAATGCAGCGGCTTCCCGAGAACTCCGTGGCTCAGGTCATACACAAAGTCACACAGTTACCAACCCTCGGGAGCAGGAATTGTGGTTAGAGTGATATCATCTTTTTTTTTTTTAGAGAAAGGAGAGAGAGAGCGAGCGAGAGAGAGAGAGAGAGAGAGAGAGAGAGAGAGAGAGAGAGAGAGAGAGAGAGAGAGAGAGAGCAATCTGTATCTAACAAATTATCTGATCTAACCTCAGAACTTGACTCTCTCTCTCTCTCTCTCTCTCTCTCTCTCCTTTGGACTCTACTTCTGCCCAGTACTTGAGTATGCGAGTACTGGAATGTCAGTACAACCAGCTATAACATTTATGTACTATAAAAGTCATTTCCCTCTGTCCGTCCTCTGTCTGTAGAGACGGCGAGGAAGTTGCCAGACGCACGACAGTTAACTCCATACACAGATGCCAGGCGCACGACGACAGACTTCCAAATACAGTTGCCAGACGCACGATCTTCCCATCCCCTCCTCCCAACCAGCACAATTGCCAGACGCACGATGACTGATCTTTATACACGGTTGCCAGACGCACGACTAACTACCGTACACAGTTGCCAGACGCACGACTAACTGCCGTACACAGGTGCCAGACGCATGATAGACTACTTTTCCCCTCCCCCTACACAGTTGCCAGGCGCACGACGACTAACCATCATCCACAGTTTCCAGAAGCACGATGACTAATTTCCGTACACGATTGCTAGATGCACGACGACTAATCTTCATACACAGTTGGCAGACACGACGACTTACCACCGTACACAGTTGCCAGACGCATGATGGCTAACCCCATAAACAGATGCCAGACGCATGATGGCTAACCTCATACACAGTTACCAGACGCTTGATGGCTAACCCCATACACAGTTGCCAGACGCACGACTACTAACTTCCGTACATAGTTGCCAGACGGACGATGACTAACCTCTCCGCCATACACAGTTACAAGTGTTGTAACTACTTTGGGAGGATAAAAAAAATTACCTGATGGGTGGAAATATTTTCAGGAAATTAAATACGTCATCGTTGAGTGGGAAGGTTGTGTCGGCAATATAGGAAATACGGAGAGGGGAAATGTAGGGTTGAGGCTGGACTAGTAGTTATACCATTGAATAAATCCTTCTGCCGCTCAGGATGTGGTGACTAGGGAGGGAGGGAGGGAGTGGTGCTAGTGAGGGTGGGTGTGGTAGCCAAGGAGGGAGGGAGTGGTGCTGATGAGGGAGGATATGGTAACCAAAGAGGGAGGGAGTGGTGCTGGCGAGGGAGGATGTGGTAGCCAAGGAGGGAGATAGTGTTAGCGGTGAGGAAGATGTGTGGTAGCCAAGGAGGGAGGGAGTGGTGCTGATGAGGGAGGATGTGGTAGCCAAGGAGAGAGGGAGTGGTGCTGGCGAGGGAGGGTGTGGTAGCCAAGGAGGGAGGGAGTGGTGCTGGCCAGGGAGGGTGTGGTAGACCTCCACAGGAGTGAGTATATGAGGATCCGGGGTAGCCTCATCCTCAAGTATTCTAAGTAATCGACTATATCAAGTCCCCAGCATTATTCAGATATAAATAAAACGTAATAAATTCTAATTCATCACATCATTAAGTACCTCAGGCGTAGTTTGCATTGAACTAAAGAGACTAAAAGCGTCAGCACACCACGGTCTGAGAGGTCTTGTTACACAGAGCAACGCAACGTAGGCAGGGAGGCAAGGCAGCGCGTTGCCCCACACAGTTCCGCTTACGACATGACCATAATCGTTATTCCCTCACATGTCGGTGATGTCATCGATCGTTCTCAATGGCAGGTCTTCCTCCTGCAAGCGGGTCACTCAAGGTGGAGGTGGGGGAGGGCGTCGTCCTCAAGAGGACACGAAATCTCATACATGATCATCAAGAAAGTTGCATCATTTGTTTGTGAAGGACCAGGTGAAGTAGAGCCGATACGAAGGATAAAGAGAGAGAGAGATCTATTTTTTTTCCTTGTCTTTTCCCCAGTGATGAGGGAGTCTTGGGCTCTGAGAGTCAACGAGAATATATGTATCTTTTTTTCTCCTTAGTCTCTTCTGGCAGCAGAGTGAGTGAGTGGGTGATCTATGAAGTCAAGCCAGAAGATGATATATATACACTGAAAGAGAGAGAGTGATTTTTTCCTCGTCCAACCATTGTGCAATCTCTGGATGCCTTACGAAAAAGACGAGTCAAGATTCTGATTTATTTTTTTTTATTCGTCATTTATCTTGCGCTTCTCGTTACTGTCGTGTTCACATTGTTGCCTCATCAGAAGTTCTTATATTTTCTCTTTTTTCCACATACGGCCATGATAATGTCCGGGTACATGTGGTGATGAACAGGTTCTACCACACGCTCTCAAATTGTTCCCTGGGTTCTTATGCTTGTAGCTGACGGTCCTCCCCTCCCGTTTTTAATTTTCCGAAAGAAGGAACAGAGAAGGGGGCTAAGTGAGGATACTCCCTCAACGGCTCAGTCCTCTGTTCTTAACGCCATCTCGCTAACGCCGGAAATGGCGAATAGTATGAAAAAAAGATATGTATATATATATATATATATATATATATATATATATATATATATATATATATATATATATATATACATATGTGTGTGTGTGTACCTCGCCACTCATCTGTCCACCTGTCTGCCTTATGCCCACTCACATATCGCCCATCTTACCACCCATCCTCTCACCCGTCTGCCGCCCAACTCGCTTTCCAACCACCTGCCACCCACTCACCCACCTGCTGCCCACCCACCTGCCACCCACTCATCCATCTGCCACCCACTCACCCACCTGCCGCCCACTAGGTCTAGAGGCAGAAGGCCCTCAGGAACACCCACATTAATCATTATCATCTCCGGGAAATTAAATACAATAATCCTGGGTCAGCTTATCTGTGAGTCGCTGCTACACAGGAAATCAGATTATCTGAGATGGTTCTTGTGACACTTAAACCCGCCGCCATTTTGGCTCAACCTCAGAGGATAATGAAGATTACATAGAGAGGAGGAGGAGGAGGAGGAGGAGGAGGAGGAGGAGGAGGAGGAGGAAGAGGAGGAGGAGGAGGAAGAGGAGGAGGAGGAGGAGGAGGAGGAAGAGGAGGAGGAGGAGGAGGAAGAGGAGGAGGAACTCCTGAAGGAAATATAGAAGGAGGAAGACGGGATGAAGAGAAACATCCTAGATGTTGTTATCAGCAGGAAGTGTAGGATGTTGTTATCAGCAGGAACTGTAGGATGTACGTGGGTGTTGCCCACCAGAGGGGGGGGGAGGGGGTTGTACGTGGAAGATGGACACATGTCCGTAGTCTTAAGGACGAACAGTGTTGCCAGATCTTGGATTTCCTGGGCTCAGTGAAGACACAGATCATGGAACTGTACTGAAGGAAGATAAGGACCAGTAACATTGGCACAGCTGGCCTTGCTACAGGTACAGGTAAGGACCTGTAACATCCTTGCTACAGGTACAGGTAAGGACCAGTGTACAGGTAAGGACCTGTAATATCCTTGCTACAGGTACAGGTAAGGACCAGTGTACAGGTAAGGACCTGTAATATCCTTGCTACAGGTACAGGTAAGGACCAGTGTACAGGTAAGGACCTGTAACATCCTTGCTACAGGTACAGGGAAGGACCAGTGTACAGGTAAGGACCTGTAACATCCTTGCTACAGGTACAGGTAAGGACCAGTGTACAGGTAAGGACCTGTAATATCCTTGCTACAGGTACAGGTAAGGACCAGTGTACAGGTAAGGACCTGTAACATCCTTGCTACAGGTACAGGTAAGGACCAGGTGGGCTAAGAACGACTCAAACTGGGAGGAATCATAACTTAAGACCTGAGGTGTCACGCTCTTGAGACCTGGTGTCAGCGAGTGTCAGGACGCGGAAGGAAGGAGAGAGAAATGAGAACTCGTCTCGCGAAGATTGAGCCAGTCACGAGAAGCATAAAGATCTCTCTCTCTCTCTCTCTCTCTCTCTCTCTCTCTCTCTCTCTCTCTCTCTCTCTCTCTCTCTCTCTCTCTCTCTATCTATCTATCTATCTATCTATCTATCTATATATATATATATATATATATAAGTATGCATACCAATAGCAATAGAACCAATGGATCCTAACGAGGCTATTCATGATAGTCGGAGAGAAGAGAGAGATAGATCTAACATCACTTTAATTTGAGATAATTGGACGAGAGGTTGAAAGTTAGGTGACAAGTAAGAAAAGAATGGAAACTCAGGGTTCTTCAGAATAAGTGTTGATTCGTGGAAAGGGATGTCGTTTGTGGTCTTACAAGAGCTGTTCACTTTAGAAGCTCTGCTGAAATAACCTTGACGTGAGATTTTGCCTTACATTTTTTGGGGGGGAACTTGGTTCGTCAGGTGTTATTGTGTTTCATTTCAACGCATTATCGCTGAGAGATTATAAATGGGAAGAGGAGTAACATTAAAAAGTTGTCTGTGTGGGAGACGAATCTAGAGTTTTCTGAGGCTACAGCAATGGAAAATGATTGCTGTGAATGATTGTATCGTGTGGTCAAGGGTTTTACATAATTCGTGGAGATAATGGAAGGTGTTTGATCAATAATCTAAAGAGTATGAGAGTCAAGACGAAGCCATATAAGTCTTAGACATCGATGGGAAATAATCAGAGAATGAACTGCTTGGATGGTTGAGGAGGGTGAGAAAAAGAGGAAATTTGGGAAGTCTTATATAAGTCCATCAGAGCGAAGGTTGTTGAGAAGAGCCTGGAACCAGAGGTTTTCTCATGGATCTATGAGATGTTTGGACAACAGGAAATGATTCCCGAATGATACGGGAGCAGAATGGTCCACCGAACACCACCTGATATTTTCATGTCACTCATTCGTATTTATGTAATACTGAATTACAGATTTTGTAGACGATTGAGACGAGAGGGGAAGAACAGGGGAGAAGAACAAGGGGAAGAACAGTACCGGACTGTTCTTAGCACCTGAGTGTTATCTGTGATGAACGGAATGTGTTTTGGTTAACTTTTCACTGTGTCGTCATTTGTCGAAGTATTTGCTATATTGCATTCATCGTGTCCCTCGCTGTCTCATCTGTCATGATACAGGATACATTATGTATCATGATACAGGATACATCATGCTATCATGATACAGGATACATCATGCGTCCTGATACGGGATACATCATGTATCATGATACAGGATACATCATGTATTATGGTACAGGATACTCCATGTGTCATGATACAGGATACATTATGACATGATACAGGATACATCATGTATCATGATGCAGGATACATTATGACATGATACAGGATACATCATGTATCATGATACAGGATACATCATGTATCATGATACAGGATACATCATGTATCATGATACAGGATACATCCTGTATCATGATACAGGATACATCATGTATTATGATACAGGATACATTATGACATGATACAGGATACGTCATGTATCATGATACAGGATACATCCTGTATCATGATACAATCAGGATACATCCTGTATCATGATACAGGATACATCATGTATCATGATACAGGATACATCATTTGGCAGAGCAATTTCCTCCAGGTTTCTAGTTATGTCTTCCATTGGTGGGACTGCTGTGAGAAGGATGGGTCAACCCTCCTACATCGGCAGGCAGATCACGGAGGATTAATGATGACGTAGGACTTCCTCGAGGCCTCTTGAGGGAGACGTCGGCACAACTGATGGGGAACGTGAGGCAGGGCGAGGGAGGTGCCCTCCAGGACGTTAATGCACGCATCCGTCAGGCAGTTGCTTGCTCTGTGCTCCCCCCAACAGGCACTCGAATAAGATTTTGGTGTACGGGTCAATACATGAGCGGTATCTTGAACTTTTGATATTATAATCATTTTTTGTTATTATTATCATTATCATTACTATTATCATTTGTTTCCTCATTCGTACATGATCGCCATTTCCCGAGTTAGCGAGGTTGCGCCGGGAATAGACGAAGAATGGCCACCTCCGCTCACAATCATTCTCTTCATGTGTAATAAACTGAAACCATATCTCCCTTCAGGCCACCAGACCCCACAGGCTTTTACATGGTTTACCCCTGCCGCTTCACACCTCCTGGTCCAGTCCATTGACGGCACGTCGACCCCTCTATACCACATCATCCCAGTGAAGTGCACGCCTTAACCCTTTTTCAGTTATTCTTTCGATATTCCCAAACCAATTCAACACACCCTCTTCAGTTGTCTCGTCTAAACTCTTTTTATCACCTCACAACTCTCTAATTCTTTTATCACCTACTCGATCAAACCACCTCACACCACATATTGTCCTTAAACATTAAATTTCCAGCATATCAAAGTTCGTCTGCACATTCTCATCTGAAGCGCCTGTCTCGCATCTATATAGCAGTGTTAGGACTTCTATACCTTCAAACATGTCCATTTTAACCTTCCCAGACAACGACCTCTCTTTCCTCCCAATCTTTAGTGCTTCCATAACCTTCGCCCCCTCCCCATTCCTATAATTCACTTTCACTTCCATGGTTCCATTCGTTGCCGTGTCCACTCCTAGGTAACTAAAACACTTTTTTTTCCTCCAATTTTTCTCCTTTCAAACTCACGCTCCAACTGACCTGGCCCTCAATACTACTAAGCCTAATGACTTTGCTTTTATTCACATTTACTCTAAACTTTCCCCATTCACACACTTTTCCAATTCAGTCACCAACTTCTGCAGTTTCTCATTCGAATCTGCCACCAATGCTGTATCATCAGCAAACAACAACTGACTCACTTACCAGTCCCTTCATCCCTTACAGACTGCATCCTCGCCCACACCCACTTTTCCAAGACTTGCATTTACCTCCTTCACCACCTCACCCATAAACAAATTCAATAGCCATGGTGACATCACACACCCCTGCAACAGACCAACCTTCATTTGGAACCAATCACTTTTCTATTTTTTTCCTCTCGTACACATGGCTCACACGCTTGATAAAAACTTTCATCATTTATCCTTAAGAACGTCCACAAAGCATCTCCATCAACATGATCATAAGTTTCGTCCAGATCCTTAAATGCCACAAACATATCCTTCTGTTTTTGTAACTATTTCTCAAATATATTCTTTGAACCAAACACCTGATCCACACGTCCTCTACCTCTTCTGAAACCACATTGTTCCTCCCCAATCTGATGCTCTGTATATGCCTTCACCCTCTCAATCAATACCCTCCCATGTTGTCTCCTAGGGGTACACACCTTTATCCCCTTTGCCTTCATACAGTGGCTCTCTGTACATGCATCCCACAATTCCTCAGGCACCTCACCATGATCTATACGTACATTATGATAGTTTTCAATTATCAGTTATCAATTGTTATTATTATCATTTTCTTTATCATTGTCATCATTACTCTTATTAATTTATCATTATTACGATTATTATCATTATTATCGTTATTATTATCATCATCATTGTTATTATTATTATTCTTATTATTTTTATCATCATTGTTATCTTAATACTGTTGTTGTTGTTATCATTATTATCATTATCATCATTATCATATGAATATTCGATAGGATGTGTGAAACAAGAACCGTCTACTCGTACATATTCAAAACTTGTTCATAAAACTCTACAGTGTCTCTGATCCTGATCTCCTGAAGGAGGTCTGTGTCAGGTGAATGGACAGACCAGCGTTAGCTGAAGGGTCAGGAGACGGATGAACCAAGCGTCGTGGTGTGAAGAGGGTCCGTAAGTTGAAGATTGAAGCGAGTGTAGGGTCTCACGAGGGTGGCGGTGTGGATGCACGGACCACCTCGTTCCAAGGGCGCTTCATCTCCGCAGGGGCTGAGGGTAGGTGAGGGAGACGTCAGAGGCTGGAGGGCAGGGAAGGTCCGCCAGGGTGCCTCTCCGGCAATTTGATACTCGGCTGGACGCTTCTGGGAAAGGGAAGGGGATGAGGAGGATGACGATGATGGCGGGAGACGGGGACAAGTCTTGGGATACTGGGACGGTCTTGTTTATAATTCCATCCTCTGACGCGCAGACACATGAGGAGAAACTGCGAAGAACGGATGGGGGCACCATCTAGGCCAAAGGCCTCATATGCACTCAAGCGACGATCCTTTCCCATTTCCTTCTTCCTTTCGCTCATTACGTGATGGACTCCGTCTCTTCCATCATTGATCGCTGACGTTAGGTCGTCGAGAAATAACTGGCGCCTCGCTTGTGGCATGTGGCTGGGGATCCACTGAGGGGCAAGTACAGGTTAGAGAGTTGGGGGTGTTTGACTCGTATGGTCCTTGGGTTGTTGTGGTATATCCTCACCCCAGCAGATGACGCCCCTCTGCTGCACAGAGATGTAAACAGTAACACAGTGACGGATGTGTGCAGTAGGCGTCCGGCACAATGAAGGCCAAGTGCAGTATATCTGTATAAAGTCAGTATAGCAGCAGTGGCAAGAAACATATAAAGTTCGCTGACACCGTAATTATGACCTAGACTGTCTTTTCTGAGCGAAAATAATGCATTAATAGAATAAGGGATCTGTGAAGTGCGCTTATCCTCTGGCCACTTTCCATTATGACAGTGAACTATTTCACCTAGAGTTACGTAGATACACAGACCATACAGACCCCAAGGTCCAAGCAAGGTGGTCTGGCCTTGACACTGTTAAGGTAGATTTAGTGCCTTTAAAAACAGTAGAAGGAAAGGATAGCAAAGCAAAGGCTCTCATACCCACCCTCCACTCCTTCCGCCAACACGTCGGAAGGGGAACAGGTAGAAAAAATACCTTGCAGGACTAATATACCTGAAGGAAATCTTTATAGGAAAGTCAGAAAGTAGATTGAACATGAGTATGTCAAGCATCCTATTACTAAAGACATACTTTTCTTCACTTTTTCTTGTAAGGGCGATGATAAGGATAAACTTTGAGCTCCAGCCTCGCAACTTGCTTTGTCAATATCATTCTTGATGTAGAAGAATGATACAGTAATGTATTTTTGTTCCCTTACAGAAGGCTACATGGATTGCTCAGTGTTGGTATTTAACCAAACTATATTTTTTTTTCTGCCACCAATTTACTCACAAGCTGAGTCGGCGAAAACATGGAACGCGAAGAAACAGACGAACATCAGGTGGAACATATGATGATCCGAAGCTCCAGTACTGTAAATATGAACCACTTCACAGAACCAGTTCAGACTCCCTCACGACTTGAGCGCAATCAATCCACAACCTAAAACGCAAATCCGAAACTAAACAAATCGCACAAATAATCATAATCAAATAGTCAAGAAACAAGTGACGATCAGTTTTTCAAGAAATATAATGTTCAGGCAAATAGTTAACGTATTCTGAAGAAGAGAGGAAATTTAATCCTAAAAGTTACAGAAAGTTAGGTTTGAGCAGATATTCAATAGACGCGATGCTATCCTACACCTTGCGCCAGTTTATGTTAAGGTATTCAGTGATATTTGAATTATATTATGCTCCATTCATATATATTCAAGATGAGAACTCGTTATATATATATATATATATATATATATATATATATATATATATATATATATATATATAAATATATATATACACTTTATCGCCGATTTCTGCGATAATACCAGGATATACGTAGAATGGCCGCTGTCGCTCACAGCTCCCTATCCACATTCAGGTCCCACAGACCTTTCTATGGTTTCCCCCGGGCACCTCACACGCCCTGGTTCAGTCCACGTTGAACCCTGTGAGTCACATCGTTCCATTTCGCTCTATCCCGTGCGCGCCTGTCACCTTCCTGCATGTTCAGGCCCCGATCACTCACGGTCATTTTCATTTCATCCTTACATTTCCAGTTTGGTCTCCCAATTCTCATGGAAGCTCATACATCCTCTTTGCCAATCTTTCCTCACTCATTTTCTCCATATGTCCAAACCACTTCAGCACACTCCTATATATATATATATATATATATATATATATATATATATATATATATATATATTTTTTTTTTTTTTATTATACTTTGTCGCTGTCTCCCGCGTTTGCGAGGTAGCGCAAGGAAACAGACGAAAGAAATGGCCCAACCCCCCCTCCCATACACATGTATATACATACGTCCACACACGCAAATATACACACCTACACAGCTTTCCATGGTTTACCCCACACGCTTCACATGCCTTGATTCAATCCACTGACAGCACGTCAACCCCGGTATACCACATCGCTCCAATTCACTCTATTCCTTGCCCTCCTTTCACCCTCCTGCATGTTCAGGCCCCGATCACACAAAATCTTTTTCACTCCATCTTTCCACCTCCAATTTGGTCTCCCTCTTCTCCTCGTTCCCTCCACCTCCGACACATATATCCTCTTGGTCAATCTTTCCTCACTCATTCTCTCCATGTGCCCAAACATGTATATATATATATATATATATATATATATATATATATATATATATATATATATATATATATATATATATGGAAATAAAAAGAGCGTGATTGAGAGAGCAGGAGAGGGTGTTTCGAAGTGGTTTGGGCACATGGAGAGAATGAGGGAGGAAAGGTTGACCAAGAGGATATATGTGTCGGAGGTGGAGGGAACGAGGAGAAGTGGGAGACCAAATTGGAGGTGGAAAGATGGAGTGAAAAAGATTTTGAGTGATCGGGGCCTGAACATGCAGGAGGGTGAAAGGAGGGCAAGGAATAGAGTGAATTGGATCGATGTGGTATACCGGGGTCGACGTGCTGTCAATGGATTGAATCAGGGCATGTGAAGCGTCTGGGGTAAACCATGGAAAGCTCTATGGGGCCTGGATGTGGAAAGGGAGCTGTGGTTTCGGGCATTATTGCATGGCAGCTAGAGACTGAGTGTGAACGAATGGGGCCTTTGTTGTCCTTTCCTAGCGCTACCTCGCACACATGAGGGGGGAGGGGGATGTTATTCCATGTGTGGCGAGGTGGCGATGGGAATGAATAAAGGCAGACAGTGTGAATTGTGTGCATGTGTATTATGTATGTGTCTGTGTGTGTATATATATGTGTACTTTGAGATGTATGGGTATGTATATTTGCGTGTGTGGACGTGTATGTATATACATGTGTATGGGGGTGGGTTGGGCCATTTCTTTCGTCTGTTTCCTTGCGCTACCTCGCAAACGCGGGAGACAGCGACAAAGCAATAGATATATATATATATATATATATATATATATATATATATATATATATATATATATATATATATATATAGCTCTTTTTGAGGTTGTAGACTTGACCGTGAAAGGTTTCCGGGAAGTTGAAACTTGAAAGAAAGCAGAGAATACCGTCGTAACGGTCAATCCTGGATCAGCAGGTTTCCGCACACAATGTGTGGGAAGCATCGGCGTCCAGCCGCGTGCCAGTGATCCACGCCAATTGTAATTTGCTGATTGAGAGGTCGTTTACCAACCTCCTCCAAGAGACAAGGGTCAAAAGAATGATGTAACACTGAGAGCGGATCATCCTAAACCCCATTATACGTGGTTCTGTCCACTACTGGTGCTCACAGTGTGTGTGTGTGTGGGGGGGAGAGGGCGAGGAAAGACTATAAACCTCTGAAATATGGCCACAGGATTGATCCCTTCCAATATGAGGTCACGACAATAAGTTACAAGACGTGTTACCGATATACCCAAACAAACAGCTTAAAGGATTCGACACACGTGCACGAACCTGTTTATTCGTACAAACATAAGCTGTAAACATTTGAAATAAATGGTTATAACTTAGTCTCATTGTTATTGTAAATTTATTCATCAAAAATAAAAGTGAAAAGTGAATTAATTTGTGATTTTACTGATCTATTAGTAATTTATTCATATATACGATGGTGTTTTGAAATGGTTTGGTCACATGGAGAGAATGAGTGAGGAAAGATTGACCAAGAGGATATATATATGTGTCAGAGGTGGAGGGAACGAGGAGAAGTGGGAGACCAAATTGGAGGTGGAAAGATGGAGTGAAAAAGACTTTGAGTGATCGGGGCTTGAACATGCAGGAGGGTGAAAGGCGTGCAAGGAATAGAGTGAATTGGAACGATGTGGTATACTGGGGTCGACGTGCTGTCAATGGACTGAACCAGGGCATGTGAAGCGTCTGGGGTAAATCATGGAAAGTTCTGTGGGGCCTGAATGTGGAAAGGGAGCTGTGGTTTCGGTGCATTATTACATGACAGCTAGAGACTGAGTGTGAACGAAAGTGGCCTTTGTTGTCTTCTCCTAACACTACCTCGCGCACATGAGGGGGAGGGGGTTATTATTTCATGTGTGGCGGGGTGGCGATGGGAATGAATAAAGGCAGACAGTATGAATTATGTACATGTGTATAGATGTATATGTCTGTGTGTATATATATATGTATACGTTGAGATGTAAAGGTACGTATATTTGCGTGTGTGGACGTGTATGTAAATACATGTGCATGTGGGTGGGTTGGGCCATTCTTTCGTCTGTTTCCTTGCGCTACCTCGCTAACGCGGGAGACAGCGACAAAGCAAAATATAAATAATATATATATATATATATATATATATATATATATATATATATATATACATATATCACGATCTTCTTCTTTGACTACATAAGGTATTCACTAACAATAGTATTAATCAAAATCCACATCAGTTACCAATACACGGGCCACAATGTACATAGTGAGAGTATATATAGTCTTAGAATTATCTCCAACAGCTAAAGAAAGTGTTATAAAGATTTCTCGGTTGGTGGATGTAACTTACGTTGACGGCCTGAATGATGACCCTCGGCAGCTGATTGGCCCTAAAGCCCAAACAACCAACCAATGAGCGATTGCTTTCCTGCGACAATATCATTGGACGACACGATACGTACAGATTGTGGCGCGAAATATTCAACTGGAAACTCATCTGCATATAGATAAATAAAACATAAACGCCCGATCAAAATGCAAACCGTCCCAAATGAATTTCTCTCACAGATCAAGTTACAAACCACATTTATCCCCCCCCCCCCTTTTTTTTTGCTGGTTTTGGCCGCGTTCATTACCTTTGACTTTATGTGACCTGATATTTCCAGATGATAGCAACACTAAGTCCTACAGCATAGGTGATCAGTGATTCAGTTTACAATTTCTGTAAGGCAATTTGCTGGTGAAGATCATATTTGATAATGAATGTTGAAATCTGTTACAATGAATATGGTTGCCTCAACCATGTCGAGTGTTTAGTATCCAAGACTACAGTTGTGTCTGTCTCTCTGGGGACCTTCGAGACCTGAGGGACGAGGACAAGGTCCTGCGTCGACTGGTGAGCAGCTGGCGACGTCCTGGCAGGACAGAGGTTCGTCAGGAGTTGAAGGACCAGAGGTTCAGACACTCCCCCTGAGCGATGACGTGAACTGTGGACAATAACATAGACTGAATCCCTCCTCAACCTGACCCCTGTTTTGATTTTATGTCAGCTGAGACATATATATATATATATATATATATATATATATATATATATATATATATATATATATATATATATATATATATATGTCAACTGACTTATATTTCTCTCTTGTGTCTCCCCTGATGATGTGATTATTACACGAAAGTGCACTTGGGAACTTGTCGTGTTTCATTTTCCCCATGGACTCATAAGAATATATATATATATATATATATATATATATATATATATATATATATATATATATATATATATATATATATATATTGACAGCAGAGCAAAACATTTACAAACGGTATTGTTGTGAACACCTCGCCATGTTAATGGCTGAGAATAATGAGGTTGATATAAATGGCCAAGATGCATTGAGCGTAATAAGTCACGTTTGTTGACCGGGGTAAATTCGTTCTGACTGAATTTATGGACGGTGATCAATCAACACCTTCATTGCCTTTTATTTACAGTAAAAGAAAAAAAAAGGTTGAAGGAGACGAATGATTGGCCGTAATTAGATTGAATTTCGTCTCTCAATCTTCTCTGTCTGTCTGTTTGTCTATCTGCCTGTCTGTCTGTCTGTCTATCTGCCTGTCTGTCTGTCTGTCTGTCTGTCTGTTTGTTGTCTGACACCCTTGTATTAATACGAGTGGCCTCAACAAGTGCGCATATTATCGTTAATCCATGGGTGATTGTGTACACTGTGTGTGTGTGTGTGTGTGTTGTGTGTGTGTGTGTTGTCTTTTAGGTTCATAAGATATATGAATTGGTTTAGATGCTGGTTGGCCGTCAAGGCTGAGAGCAATGCATGAGTTCACCTGCTCATGAAGAGATGGTGAAAATGCTCGTATCTTTCAGGGTTTCCGTGAACATTATCATCCCTTTGGTCAAGGCTGGATTTTACGATTTTCGGTGCTGTATGTTCAGATGGTCTCCGGTTCGATATCTTTGGAACTGCTGAACATATTCTGTTTTTTTTCTTTTTATGTTCAAGGCTCGAGTCACAGAGAAAAGAAGTCCACATTAACGCCGGGCCTTAATTTAGATATAGAGAGGATTATGTAAGGTGAAAAAAAAAAGGAAGAGACAAGGAGAAATTATTTACGAATTTTGGAGGTAGTGAAGAACCTGTCTTTTAAAATATGCCAGGTCGGAGTTACACTGGGAAAGACACGAGAAGGTAGAGAGTTCTAAAGCTGAGAGGTGTAAGGAAAGAAACACTTGGGAGCATCCCTTCTCTTAAATAACAATTTAGACACTAGAAAAAAAGGACTCCCACATATGACACCTGGGGGAGTTTATTAGTTCATTAAGACGAAGCAGACGAGATAAAGAAAAGACTTACAAGAAGAGGAAGAAGAAAGAATACACCTCCAGTACTGGCAGAATCTTCCTTTTCAATCTTCCTTTGTTGAAATATTCCTCACTAATTGTTCTTCGAATACATCATGACTTTTGATACAGCTCAAAATTACATGAAGTAAAAGCTATGAAACTCACGTTTTGAGAAGGTGTGGGAGGGAATGTTGTTGTGGCATCGATGTAATGAAATTATATATATATATATATATACACGAACAAAGTACATGGGAACGCGCACCTTCATAGAACATACAAACCTCCAACAGCCAGGATCGAACCCGGGACCCCTGTGCAAGAGGCGGGAATGCTACCGCTAGGCTATGGGGCCTGGCTAACAGAAAATAAACTATTCGAATACTTGATAAGAGCATTCAAATTAGATCCGTCATTCGCTACCATTTGTGTAAACCTGAGATAGTTGCCCATTAGATGCTCAGAATTTATCATATTCATCAGCACTGATCTTATTAATCATGGGCGATTATGTTCAGAATTGATCATATTCATCCAAACTGATCATATCTGTCATATTGATCATGCTCTCCAGACCTGATCATATTAATCAGAACTCATCGTATGAGTCAGAAATGATCACGTTCACCAGAAATGATCATATTCATCAGAAATCATCTTATCATTCACAAACCTACTGGATTAATCAGGAGTTATCATGTTCATCAGAACAGACCATGTTCACCAGAACTCATCATATTGATTAAAACTGATCATAGTCATCAGAATTAATCATATCTATCAGAAAGAATCACTTTCGTCAAAACCAATCACGTTCATCAGATATGATCATATTCATTATTACTAATCATAATCATCGTGAATTATCATATTCATTATCACTAATCACATTCATCGTAAATTATCATATTCATTATCACTAATCATATTCATCGTAAATGATCATATTCATTATCACTAATCATATTCATCGTAAATTATCATATTCATTATCACTAATCATATTCATCGTAAATGATCATATTCATTATCACTAATCATATTCATCGTAAATTATCATATTCATTATCATTAATCATATTCATCGTAACTGGTCATATTCATCAGAATTGATCACCATCAAAACCGACCATGTTCATCAGATGTCATCACACCACACAATCAATTTAACCAGTTAACACATAATCTATTATAGTCACTGATAATCCAGTTCAGAAATGGAATTATATTTTTGAATTATTCTGTTTTGTCTTTCCAGAGCAGCGACTGAAGTTCTACCACAAAGAGAACCTCGAGGCTGGCTGTGAGTACATAAATAAGTGGGTTTTTCTTTTTTCATTTCTGTATGAGAATTCCTTCGTCCATATGTTTCTCTCCTTTCTACGTGGTGTTATTTTATAGTTGTTTTCGTACCGGCCTGTTGTGCCAGAGGAAGTGCTAGTTAGGTAGGAAAGAGCCTCCTGCTTTACTGTTCTGTCTCCATCTATAGTGGTAGGTAGGGAGGAGCCTTCTGTTTTACTATCCTGGCTCCATCTATAGTGGTAGGTAGGGAGGAGCCTTCTGCTTTACTGTTCTGTCTCCATCTATAGTGGTGGGTAGGGAGGAGCCTTCTGTTTTACTATCCTGGCTCCATCTATAGTGGTGGGTGGGGGAGGAGCCTTCTGTTTTACTGTTCTGTCTCCATCTATAGTGGTGGGTAGGGAGGAGCCTCCTGCTTTACTGTTCTGTCTCCATCTATAGTAGTAGGTAGGGAGGAGCCTTCTGTTTTACTATCCTGTCTCCATCTATAGTGGTTCGTTGGGGGGGGGAGCCTTCTACTTTACTGTCCTGTTTCCATTTAAAAATATTACGATTATAGAACATAATGACTGTCGTCCAGCAGACAACCTCTTCATAGACCATCAGGTCTTCTGTTATGTGTCTTCCCCATGTGTTCACATACTCTCTAAATTCCTGATCGCCACCCACCCATCAGGATCTATCATAACCGGTTAAACCCATCGGAATTGACCATACCAATTACAACCGACATTAGCCATCAGAACCGATCATACCCATTATGCCTGATCATACCCATCAGAGCTATACGTACCCATCAGAGCTATACGTACCCATCAGAGCTATACGTACCCATCAGAGCTATACGTACCCATCAGAGCTATACGTACCCATCAGAGCTATACGTGCCCATCAGAGCTATACGTACCCATCAGAGCTATACGTACCCATCAGAGCTATACGTACCCATCAGAGCTATACGTA
Organism: Panulirus ornatus; assembly: GCF_036320965.1. Classification (NCBI taxonomy): domain Eukaryota; kingdom Metazoa; phylum Arthropoda; class Malacostraca; order Decapoda; family Palinuridae; genus Panulirus; species Panulirus ornatus. Next base: position 84,990,038 of record NC_092227.1, read on the forward strand.
CCCATCAGAGCTATACGTGCCCATCAGAGCTATACGTGCCCATCAGAGCTATACTTACCCATCAGAGCTATACTTACCCATCAGAGCTATACGTACCCAACAGAGCTATACTTACCCATCAGAGCTATACGTACCCATCAGAGCTATACTTACCCATCAGAGCTATACGTACCCATCAGAGCTATACGCACCCATCAGAGCTATACGTACCCATCAGAGCTATATGTACCCATCAGAGCTATACTTACCCATCAGAGCTATACGTACCCATCAGAGGTATGCGTACCCATCAGAGCTATATGTACCCATCAGAGCTATACGTACCCATCAGAGCTATACGTTACCATCAGAGCTATACGTACCCATCAGAGCTATATGTACCCATCAGAACTATACGTACCCATCAGAGCTATACGTACCCATCAGAGCTATACGTACCCATCAGAGCTATACGTTACCATCAGAGCTATACGTACCCATCAGAGCTATATGTACCCATCTGAGCTATATGTACCCATCAGAGCTATACTTACCCATCAGAGGTATGCGTACCCATCAGAGCTATACGTACCCATCAGAGCTATACGTTACCATCAGAGCTATACGTACCCATCAGAGCTATACGTACCCATCAGAGCTATACGTTACCATCAGAGCTATACGTACCCATCAGAGCTATACGTACCCATCAGAGCTATACGTACCCATCAGAGCTATACGTACCCATCAGAGCTATACGTACTCATCAGAGCTATAAGTACCCATCAGATATCCCCTTTTTCTATTCGGAAGATCAGAAACCAAACGCATGAGTCCTCCTCTCCAGCAGTGTAACAGGAAGTTAGAAGACTCACAGAGTTTGCAGTCGAGCATCCTGGTCTCCAGCTGAGGAGTGCAATAATATTTAAGAAAATGTGTAGCAAGCGAAAAGCTCTTCCAAGTAAATCAGACTTTGAGAGAGAGAGAGAGAGAGAGAGAGAGAGAGAGAGAGAGTCAGAGTCGTGGCTATGAGGAGCGGCCAGTCACATAACTCGTCACTGTGGGGAAGGACGCAGCACGGAGGTCCTTCTGGTAGCAGGCAAGGTGGGGGATGAGGTGCCATCCTTCGTCAGGGGCTGAGGACACACCCAGTTCGTCCGAAGCTAAGGGCAAGAAGCATCAGGCTCTTCCAAGACTCACCATAATTACCATTGTGTGTGTGCATATCAATACAACAGAGATCTAGACCCTGAGATATTCTCTCTTTCTCTCTCTCTCTCTCTCTCTCTCTCTCTCTCTCTCTCTCTCTCTCTCTCTCTCTCTCTCTCTCTCTCTCTCTCTCTATCTATCTATCTACCACCTCAAACTGCAGCGCCGCTCTGCCTGCCACTAACTACCAAATGACCTCTGGATGTAGTGCGTTGTTGATCAACACATAACTTGATGATGATCGACGATGATGAAGGGACTGAAGTCTACGGAACTGTGATGGAGGATCGTGGCCTCAACCTTAACTTCTGGTGAGTTATCTTATATAGGTAATACTGCGTGTCGTAGAAGGCGACTAAAAGGGGAGGGAGCGGGGGGCTGGAAATCCTCCCCTCTCTTTTTTTTTTTCAATTTTCCAAAAGGAACAGTGAAGGGGGCCAGGTGAGGATATTCCCTCTAAGGCCCAGTCCTCTGTTGATAAACGCTACCTCGCTAACGCGGGAAATGGCAAATAGTTTGAAAGAAAAAAGAAAAAGGTAATATCTTTATGGGGTTTTTCCCTCCAGCTTAGGCAAAGGTGGTGGAGACTTGGGTAAAGCAAAGGTGGAGAGACTTGTGTCCTCACCGTCTGCTGCCAATCCAGGACTCATGATGCGACAGTAGCCACATAGAGACAGTGACGGTGGGAGGTGAGGGGGCCTTATGGGTCCTTATTGGTGTGCTGACGTCCTGATAGGATACAGTCCTAACGTGTGCTGACGTCCTGATAGGATACAGTCCTTATTGGTGGGCTGACGTCCTGATAGGATGCAGTCCTTATTGGTGGGCTGACGTCCTGATAGGATGCAGTCCTTATTGGTGTGCTGACGTCCTGATAGGATACTGTCCTTATTGGTGTGCTGACGTCCTGATAGGATGCAGTCTTTATTGGTGTGCTGACGTCCTGATAGGATACAGTCCTAACGTGTGCTGATGTCCTGATGGGATGCAGTCCTTATATTGGTGGGCTGACGTTCTGATAGGATACAGTCCTTATTGGTGTGCTGACGTCCTGATAGGATGCAGTCCTTATTGGTGTGCTGACGTCCTGATAGGATGCAGTCCTTATTGGTGTGCTGACGTCCTGATAGGATACAGTCCTTATTGGTGTGCTGACGTCCTGATAGGATACAGTCCTTATTGGTGGGCTGACGTCCTGATAGGATACAGTCCTTATTGGTGTGCTGACGTCCTGATAGGATACAGTCCTAACGTGTGCTGATGTCCTGATGGGATGCAGTCCTTATTGGTGTGCTGACGTCCTGATAGGATACAGTCCTTATTGGTGTGCTGACGTCCTGATAGGATACAGTCCTAACGTGTGCTGATGTCCTGATGGGATGCAGTCCTTATATTGGTGTGCTGACGTCCTGATAGGAGACAGTCCTTATTGGTGTGCTGACGTCCTGATAGGAGACAGTCCTTATTGGTGGGCTGACGTCCTGATAGGAGACAGTCCTTATTGGTGTGCTGACGTCCTGATAGGATACAATCCTAGCTGATGTCCTGACGTCCTGATAGGATACATGTTGATCAGCAGGAGGCACGAGTGAGGGGGGGGGGGATTAGACCTGAAGGATCGTCTTGACTATAAAATGTCAACAAAACTTTTCCCCGAACAAAGACATTTTGTTCTCACGTCCCATCCATCCAACTCCACAAGTTTGATGTGTTTGTTACTTGACGAAACTTTACAGTTGATTTTGTCATGTTCTTGCCATGTTGATGATTGATGTCGCTAATGTTGAGGGAGGAGGGGGGAAAGAATGTTGCTAAATAATCAATGTAAGTTTTTGTGATGATTTACACTGTCGTGTCGACTAATGGTGTCTAGGCTACGTCTCTCCCTTGTTTATCAACGGACGATGTGATCATCACACGAAAGTGCACTTGGGAACTTATCGTGTTTTAGTTTCCTCGTTGTTATATATATACATATTTATATATTGGACTATCTGGAACCCATTTCAATCAGGCATATGTGTCTATATGTCCGTCTATAATACATATGAATATAAACAAAGCCTGTACTAGCATCAAGAACACTCCAGGAGTGTCTGTAGGACGTAACCAGCTGTTGACTGATACACTACAGTTGCCTCCCTCGCCATCATCTCACGCCTGAGAAGCACATCAAGTACCAACCAGTGTTAGGAGGAGGACTGGCCACAACAAAGGAGTTTATTCGACGCGGGGACGAAGGGTGAATTCAAGCCCGCCCCCCACTGTCTATAAAGTTAGGGTTTGAATTATGAGGGTGTGTGTGTGTGTGTGTGTGTGTGTGTGTGTGTGTGTGTGTGTGTGTGTGTGTGTGTGTGTGTGCGTAAGGCTTATGGGAACAGCCTGGACGATCGGTATTCCCGTCAAGTTGCGACAGGGCTTCCGTGAAGTTCGTACACTTTGAAGTTGTGGTTTTGAGAACCTCGAATTGACGATTCCCACGACGTGGTGTTGATTGGGGAGGATAGCATCTCATGATTAGGTCTGTGTTGATGAAAGTCTTCATTCCACCGCAGACCTCGGTCTTATGGTCTTGTTCGACGTGTGACCCGTTGTCTTGCTCTTCTTAAAACCCATGGTCTTCGACCATGAACTAACTTACTCCCTAGTTCACGGACTGTCTGGTATACTAGGCACGGAACAACATCTTGGACCCTGGACCAGCACCCTGGACACGGTTAAACACCCTGTACCCTAGACGAAGACCCTGGCTACATGCGAACCCTCTGTACCCTGGATAAACTCCCTGACTGTCAAATAACAACCACCCTGGACCTAAGCCCACATCTGCCGTGATCCGAACCCATCCTACAGACAGAAGTCGAGACAGTGAACCATCCAGTGCTCTGGGCATTGAAGTAACATCAACTACCCTAAACATATTCCCCCTTCTGATTCCCAAGCTCTGGAATACACCAGTTTTCACCTAACACCCTCAGGGTATCTGGACCAAGAGAGTCTCCAGGCAAGCATAAACTCAACTGGATTCATGATGAACCATAAGGAAGCTTCGGACCAGGTATATAACGCTGGTTCGTTTACGACCGAACCAACAGCTCCGACTAGGGAAACACTCCGACTGTACTTTATACAATGGTGCTCCCTTGGTCTGGACTACCAGACTGTGAGTGCCATCAAAAGGTGTTCTGTGTATGTATTACATCAATGAGGTAGATGTGTAATTGGGAGGAAAAAAACAGAGTACAAACTGCCTCTAATCACCATCAGATGAATATGATACTGAACATCATTTGCCTGAGACACTGTCGACAAACGCTGTGACACGCGGGAAGCAAAGCAAGGGAGCACTCAACATGGACCCAAGGCAGAGGGAGAGAGCCAAGATAAACGTGAGGGATCCATCAGGATGGTGGCTTTTCCTTTGGGGTCAACACCTCAAATATAGTCACAGGTTCTTGTAGATCAGTAGGTAAGGTAAGTCTAGGTAGGAGTAGGTAGGTAGGTAGGATGAAGGTAGTCCAGGAGACCTCTTGACCCTCCCGTGGGACATGGTATCCTCCACAAGCTAGTCAGAGGGAAACACAACCACACGCGGACTTTAAGGGACCTTTGGACCCCTAAATGTGGAGAATGAATCGGTGTTTGTAATGGTTGAAGAATAACGTTCTAATGAATTAAAATTGTCAGCTTTAATGAGGGCATACGTCACACCATACGTCACCATCCTTGACCGGGTCAACAGGCATAGCTCATTACGATGGAGGACTGCAGCTCAAAACGTGGAATTGAGAAGGGGACGACACGGTGGCTGTCACGTTCAGTAAAATCAGGTCAGTCTCGCCATTGCTTATATTGCGATGGTTGGAGGGAAGCATCACCACTCGTGGGCCTCACTGCTGTAAAACGGTAACAATCAACAGTTTAGATAATGCCAGAAATAAAATCCCTTTTGAGTGTCGTTGTTAACAATGTCATAAGTCCTGTTTACGACACAGGAGCCAACTCAGCCGAAGACATTAAAGAATCCTGAAAAGCCTTTCGGTGCCTTGGCTTCCACCAGTGGGAGGAGGGTCTCAGTGGTGTGTGGTTCCTTCACAGGGAGGTCTTCTTCAGTGGTGCCATTGGTGGACTCCACGGTTTCAGTGGTGTCTGGTTCCTTCCCAGGGATGTCCTCTCCTCTAGTCCCACTGGTGAAGTCCTCAGTCCCAATTTTGCTTGGTCCCTTCCATGGATGTTGTCTTGAAACAGTAAAATCATCTGTTCCAGGAACTATGCAGTTCATGACAGTACACAACACGGGGTTCAGGTGGTATCTCCGTTTCACAGTGTAGATCTCTAGCTCAAGTATCAGTTTCTTAACTATTGGGTCGTTTTCGTGTTTATGATATCTTTCTACACGTTATTCTTCCAGCATGAGTTTACTGTGGTCAGGAAAATTGTTCATAATCGTCACGACTGCATAATAGCTGCGTATTTTGGAGACTGTGGAAGAAATCTAATCATACATAAGACAACACAAAATGTTGTTTTCGTAAGATATGAATCAGGATTTGAGTTATATATGTTGAGACATGGTTGTAGTTTTGGTTTAAGAACCGCTCGATGACATATGTCAAGAAAATTCAATTTTGGTTTATAAATGCAACTTTGTTTTCCCAGTGTTTTTAAGATACGAATGTTTCTCAGTAGACATAAACTGTCCGATGGAAAATAATGATAACTTGATAATAGATCTAAGGGTCATTTACATTTTATTCTCCGTCTTGCCTCATCATTTTCTCTCCTCTTTTATTCTCCTGTTTCTTCGCCATTTCCTCCTCTTCCCTTCCGGGCATCCTGGTGAACTCCTGGGTATATACACATCTGAGTTCCTCGTGATTTTTCTCTGGATTTAAAAGCTGGAGCCGCAGGCTTTGCTAGTCGTCCAGAAACTTGTTACTGTGGCCGACACCCTCACCCAACCCAGCGACCATGTTTCACAGCCATCATCCTCCGCCGCTCCTCCTTAGTGATTCTGGCGACCATGCTCCACAGCTACCAGCCTCGGTCGCTCCTCCTTAGTGGTCCTGGCGACCATGTTCCACAGCCACCAGCCTCGACCGCTCCACCTCAGATCCAAAACGGCACACACTTGGCTTCCATCTAATGGCAGGTATTAACCCCGAGAATGGCGCTGGGTTTTAATCCTAGGAAGAAATACACTGAGCTCGGGAGGCCTGCGTTACGCGGCCAACCAAGTGCGTGAGAGACGGCCAGACCAGATCTGAGGGGGCTCTGGTGGTGTAGTAAAGTCTGGCCCGGCTGATCCACACTCTTATGGTATCTGAGTTTAAAACCTCTCCTGAGGTAGTTGCTGGGGCGGCCTGAAGATGGCGGGGCAGGCACAGCGTAAGGCAAGAAGACCTTCCTTCTCTTGGGTAGGTAGAGTGTAAGGGAAGAGGACCTTCCTTTCTTGGGTAGGTAGAGTGTAAGGGAAGAGGACCGTCCTCCACTTGGGTAGGTAATAGTGTAAGGGAAGAGACTCTCCCTCCTCTTGGGTAGGTATAGTGTAAGGAAAGAGACTCTCCCTCCTCTTGGGTAGGTAGAGTGTAAGGGAAGAGGACCTCCCTCCTCTTGGGTAGGTAGAGTGTAAGGGAAGAGGACCTCCCTCCCCTTGGGTAGGTAGAGTGTAAGGAAACTTCCTCTTGAACTATCAACAAACCATTACTAAACTTAGATGAATCGAGCTATAAAATCATTGTTTGGAAAATACCAAAATTTTCCATACGTAGATAATATGGGAAGGTCTGAAAAGGAAGCGCAAGAAGACACTATTGATGGAACTTCTCTACAAACATATACCCAACCGTTAGACACTGTACATGGGGTGGTAGTCAAGTGTAAGCCATGCGCCCCACGACTGTTCGATGCTCACTGAAAGCCTCACGCGATTGCAAGTTATTTTATAGCAAAAAAACCCCGCGAAGACAGGCAGCCACACACACACACACACACACACACACACACACACACACACATACACACCAATACACGTCTGGGTGTAGACCATACAGCACCGTGGGTGTTGGTGGTGTTGGCTGACATGTTGACATCTGGCGTGGGTGTAGTGAGAGGAGTCGTCGTCCTCCACTCTCTCTCTCTCTCTCTCTCTCTCTCTCTCTCTCTCTCTCTCTCTCTCTCTCTCTCTGATGCTGTCTGCCGTTGGAACGAACTTTCATACCTGGTGCTGATGATGTGAATCAGCTGCACCCCGCTGCACTTCAACAGCTGAGGTTATCCTGTGAGTCAGCTGCACCCCGACAGCTGAGGTGATATAATGAGTAAGCTGCACCCTGACAGCTGAGGTGATATTGTGAGTCAGTTGCACCCTAACAGCTGAGGTGATATTGTGAGTCAGCTGCACCCCGACAGCTGAGATGATATTGTGAGTCAGCTGCACCCCGACAGCTGAGATGATATTGTGAGTCAGCTGCACCCCGACAGCTGAGATGATATTGCGAGTCAGCTGCACCCCGACAGCTGAGGTGTAATTGTGAGTCAGCTGCACCCTGACAGCTGAGGTGATATTATGAGTCACCTGCACCCTGACAGCTGAGACGATATTGTGAGTCAGCTGCACCCTGACAGCTGAGGTGATATTGTGAGTCAGCTGCACCCCGACAGCCGAGGTGATATTGTGAGTCAGCTGCACCCCGACAGCTGAGGTGATATTGTGAGTCAGCTGCACCCAGACAGCTGAGGTGATATTGTGAGTCAGCTGCACCCCGACAGCTGAGGTGATATTGTGAGTCAGCTGCACCCTGACAACTGAGATGATACTGTGAGTCAGCTGCACCCTGACAGCTGAGGTGATATTGTGAGTCAGCTGCACCCTGACAGCTGAGGCGATATTGTGAGTCAGCTGCACCCTGACAGCTGAGATGATATTGTGAGTCAGCTGCACCCTGACAGCTGAGACGATATTGTGAGTCACCTGCACCCTGACAGCTGAGGTGATATTGTGAGTCAGCTGCACCCCGACAGCTGAGGTGATATTATGAGTCAGCTGCACCCTGACAGCTGAGGTGATATTGTGAGTCAGCTGCACCCCTGACAGCTGAGGTGATATTGTGAGTCAGCTGCACCCTGACAGCTGAGATGATACTGTGAGTCAGCTGCACCCTGACAGCTGAGGTGATATTGTGAGTCAGCTGCACCCTGACAGCTGAGGTGATATTGTGAGTCAGCTGCACCCCGACAGCTGAGGTGATATTGTGAGTCAGCTGCACCCTGACAGCTGAGGTGATATTGTGAGTCAGCTGCACCCCAACAGCTGAGGTGATATTGTGAGTCAGCTGCACCCCGACAGCTGAGGTAATGGTCGTTGTTCTGTGTCGTGGGATTAGAACTCACAACAGCATGTCATCATATCACCGTCTCTCCGTTATGATATTCCTGCATCTATTTTGTCTCTGTATCTCTTACCTTTTTAACTATTGTCTCCCCATCTTTACTATCTCTCCTTCTTGTACCTTTATCCCTTTATCTTTCTGTCTCTTTTCATCTCTACCTAATGATCTGTCTTCCTATAAATCTATCTAACTACCTATCTATCTATCTATCTGTCTATTTATCTATCTATTGGTATATCTATCTATTCAACTACCTGTCTATCACTCTATTCATCCATCTATCTATCTGTCTCTATTTATGTATCTATCTATCTGTATATCTATCCGTCTAACTACCTGTCTATCAGTCTGCTCATGCGTCTATCTATCTATCTATCTATCCATCTATCTATCTATCTATCTATCTGTCTGTACTCCAGTCCTTCATAACCCCATGACACATCTTCATCCAGTGTTATCCTTAGTTTTACAGTCTTTGCTTATCCTTCCCTCACAATATTCCGTTAATCTTCTCAGAAAGTCTTCCTTCCCTCGCAATATTCCGTCAATCTTCTCAGAAAGTCTTCCTTCCCTCACAATATTCCGTTAATCTTCTCAGAAAGTCCTCCTTCCCTCGCAATATTCCGTCAATCTTCTCAGAAAGTCTTCCTTCCCTCACAATATTCCGTCAATCTTCTCAGAAAGTCCTCCTTCCCTCACAATATTCCGTTAATCTTCTCAGAAAGTCTTCCTTCCCTCACAATATTCCGTCAATCTTCTCAGAAAGTCCTCCTTCCCTCACAATATTCCGTTAATCTTCTCAGAAAGTCTTCCTTCCCTCGCAATATTCCGTTAATCTTCTCAGAAAGTCTTCCTTCCCTCACAATATTCCGTCAATCTTCTCAGAAAGTCCTCCTTCCCTCACAATATTCCGTTAATCTTCTCAGAAAGTCCTCCTTCCCTCGCAATATTCCGTTAATCTTCTCAGAAAGTCTTCCTTCCCTCACAATATTCCGTCAATCTTCTCAGAAAGTCCTCCTTCCCTCGCAATATTCCGTTAATCTTCTCAGAAAGTCTTCCTTCCCTCACAATATTCCGTCAATCTTCTCAGAAAGTCTTCCTTCCCTCGCAATATTCCGTCAATCTTCTCAGAAAGTCCTCCTTCCCTCGCAATATTCCGTTAATCTTCTCAGAAAGTCTTCCTTCCTCACAATATTCCGTCAATCTTCTCAGAAAGTCCTCCTTCCCTCGCAATATTCCGTTAATCTTCTCAGAAAGTCTTCCTTCCCTCACAATATTCCGTCAATCTTCTCAGAAAGTCTTCCTTCCCTCGCAATATTCCGTTAATCTTCTCAGAAAGTCTTCCTTCCCTCACAATATTCCGTCAATCTTCTCAGAAAGTCTTCCTTCCACTCCTGGTCCAGCACCTGTAATCCATGAAACATTTACCTGTAATGCTTACAGGCACCTTTTGTAACTCTCTCTCTCTCTCTCTCTCTCTCTCTCTCTCTCTCTCTCTCTCTCTCTCTCTCTCTCTCTCTCTCTCACCCACCTCACGCCACTCTACCAACTCATTTCCCAAACGTCTTCCTTGCCTTTCGGAGCTTTGAGGGAGGGTGTGGTACGAGAGGAAAGGACTCTCTCTCTCTCTCTCTCTCTCTCTCTCTCTCTCTCTCTCTCTCTCTCTCTCTCTCTCTCTCTCTCTCTCTCTCCATAATGGACGGAGACGACGACACCACCCCCCCCACACACACACACCCGGCAGTCTGTACTTTATCTGCTGGAGAGAACTTCGCCGTCTCTGCCGCGAATTATCTGCCCATAAGATATTCAGCGAATGAAATAACCCGACGCTAAGTGAACCTGGGGATGGTATACTCCCTCCCTCCCTCCTTCGCTCCCTCCCTCGCTCCCTCCCTCGCTCCCTCCCTCCCAGCCAGCCAACCACCCAGCCACCCAGCCAGCCAGCCAGTCCAATCTTACCTTCGGAAAATGATCTTGGAGTCATATGCTCCCGTGTCCCTCAAGCTGCTCCTCGAAGGCGCCTATTTCGAGTCTTCTTCCGTCAGGCGTGTGTGGTTCCTGCAGGTCGGAGAACGTCTGCTTCTCCCGCAGGGGAGTCCTGGTTCACCTCCTGGACGACCCCAGTGCATATGTTTCTGGCATAGGAAAGCTTATTCTTTCAAAGCTACGTGCAACACTGAGGTCTCATGCGGTTACCTTCATGTGTGGTTGGGTTGAATACGTCAGTAGTCAAGGGAGTGGTGGAGCTAGGACGCAGCCAGGTAGGGGTCAGGTCCGGGTGGTGTGTGAACTGACTCCCTCAAGTCTGTCCTTTCTACCAGATGCACGGTCTTTCTATTAGCCACAGGGTCTTTCTACCAGCCACAAGGTCTTTCTACCAGTCATAGGGTCTTTCTACCAACCACCTGGTCTTTCTACCAGACAAGGTTTTTCATCAATCACAGGGTCTTTCTGCCAGACACAGGGCCTTTCTACCAGTCGTAGGGTCTTTCTGTCAACCACCTGGTCTTTCTACCAGACGCAAGGTCTTTCTACCAGCCACAGGGTCTTTCTACCAGCCACAGGGTCTTTCTACCAGTCATAGGGTCTTTCTATCAACCACCTGGTCTTTCTACCAGACAGGGTTTTTCATCAGTCACAGGGTCTTTCTGCCAGACACAGGGCCTTTCTATCAGCCACAGGTTCTTTCTACCAGCCACAGGGTCTTTCTACCAAACACAAGGTCTTTCTACCAGCCACAGGGTCTTTCTACCAGCCACAGGGTCTTTCTACCAGTCATAGGGTCTTTCTATCAACCACCTGGTCTTTCTACCAGACGCAGGGTCTTTCTACCAGCCACAGGGTCTTTCTACTAGACACAGGGTCTTTCAAACTCCCTGTTCTTAAGTTCACCTTCACCGTTTGACATGGGCGACAGAGCCTGCATTGTCAGCAAGTAACACGGAGTTATACTGATATTTGAGCGCTGAACGTAAGACGTTTATCCAGAGCCGTCGTGGAATTTTTCATCGAGAGTTAAGGTAAACAATGCTCCCAGGAAGGAGAGCAGAATTCCAAATGTTAGTGACCTTTTTAGTATTAGTAGCAGATTCGGACCCTCCGCGCCCTCCCTCGCCACCGCCACGCCCAACCACCCTGGCCACCACATCCTCCCTCACCTCAACTACGCCTTCCATTCTTTCTACCTTCACCACCACCCCGCCCTTTGCACCCATGCCATCACGGCCCTCCCTCCCTCCCTAGTTTCCACTCCCTCTCTTCCCTTTCATCACACTCTCCCTCCTCACCACCACCACTCCCTCCCTCCTCCCTGGCCAACACACCCTGAACTCCTGATGGCGTTGTTCAGTGGTTCCAAGCACTCACTCGCCCCGCCATTTTCCCTCTCCACGGCTCCCATATTCCTGGCACAGTTCTCCCGAACGCAAGAGCAAAATATTTCCCCCGAAAATATACCACTCCAGCAGCCAGCAATTTCTATCCTGCCGAGGAAATGGACGAAATATTTGTTGTTGTGTTTGAGGGTTAGTCATCGTGCGTCTAGCAACTTTCTGTGGGGTTAGTTTTCATGTGTGTGTGTGTGTGTGTGTGTGTGTGTGTGGTTAGTTGTCGTGCGTCAGGCAACTTCCTCGGCATGTCTACAGCTGTGCAGAGGACAAACGGACAGACAGACATGAGTGTCTTTTCATATCGTAGAAGTGTGGACTGAAAAAGTTTATTTTATCATTTTGATGACATGTGGATTTGGTGGATCCTGTGTTTATAACTCCAGGATCCTCTTGCAAGAAAGACGTTTTCTGCATCTAGTAACAAAAATGTGGAAAAGGATGGTAGGTATGTCTTAATGTTCAGTTCTCCTAACTTCGCTAATGTAAGACAGGTACTAAAACATAATAGTGCTTGCAATGTTGCCTTCCAATACAGTAACATTATCAATAAGACCTTAATTGAAAAGAGGCCAAATTATCCAAAAATTGTGAGTGTTTACGCAGTCAAATGTAAAGATGAATACATTGGCCAGACAGGCAAAACAGTAATTGAGAGATGTTATAGGCACGGTCATTCAGTGTTCAGGGATGACCACAAAAATGCGATCGCTAAACGCTGTCATAAGAACGGTAACCCAGTAAACCTTAACAACCCAATCACATTGTTCCCCCTCATCTGATTATGCTAACCGTAACGTCATTGAATCTGCCTTGATTGCGAATACTAAGAACTTTAATTTGTCCCCAGGTAACTTTAAAGCACATCTTATCTTTATCCAAATCAATATGAAAGAATTATCAAGAAACGATAATATAAGAAAAATAGATGAACACACATCTTGTTACCTAGGCCAACCAACCAACCCCCCCCCCCTCCACACACACACAAACACACACACAAAACCTCCCACCCACCTCCCTTCCAGCACGGACTATACGTAAACAACTGTTATAACCCCATGGCAGCAGGAGTGCAGACAGACAGATGAACAGATAAGCATACGAAAAAAAAAAAAAATAAAATAGTAAAAAGGTTTCTTAAGGGGTAGGAAGATAACGCTTGGCCAGAAAAAAACAAGTGTTGTGTACGATTATTGGCTACGTAGCAATTTCAATTTCCTTCTCAAGGGGAGATGTAAGGGGAACGTGATTCACATTTATGTGTTTACCTGGCCACTTTGCCGGACGTGGGGGAGGAGCAGCTTGGAGGCCGGTCGTCATTATCATGTACAAACACTTGCCTCTCTTCCCCTCTGAGAGGAGATGGATACATCACGTGCGAGACGCTGAGCAGAGCGTAAAATTTGCATAGCGTAAAATGAGTTGGAACTTCAGTTTGATCAAACGATTAAACTCGTTTTCCGAAGCCCTTACGGTAAAACCATACAAACTTTTCCTAGTTTCCCTGGAAACACTTACCAGTTCAGGAAGTGTTTACCTTCGAGGGTTGTTAGATGGATGAAAGAAATCTGACGGAAAAAAAAAGAAAATGTGATATGGGTTCTGACGAGTTGCAAAGTCAGGAAAAGAAGAAAAGATGTTTAATAGGACCAGTTTTCTTTCTTTTTTTTTTTTCAGAATGTGAGCTCCCAGAACGGATCAATTGCTTGATCGGGATGAGGTCTTAAGTAAAACCTACAATGGTCTAAGATAGTCAGGAGAGACGAAAGGAAAAATCATCGAAGAGTTTTGGAGGTAGTAGTAGCCACCACCACCTCCTGAAATAAAAGGGGACAGGTCGAAGCTACTGGGATGGACATGAGAGGTTAAAGTGTTCTAGAGCTTAGACGTGAAGGGAAAGAAACAGACATCGCAACGTACATAGCCTCAAGTTACCAATACTCACACGGTATTCATGGGACGTAGTGGTGATGGTGATGGCTCTCTAGTTAATATGGAAGGAGCAACAAAAAAATCGGACGGCTCTCGGCAGCACAAGCCATAGTAATATGTATAAAAGAGAGGAAGAAGAGGAGGATCAACACTGCGGGGTCACATGATTACGGTGCGGTCGTTGGCAAATTCATTGATGGGCTGTTTTGATATCTGTTTCTTTCCCTACACCTCGAAGCTTTGGATTTTTCTAACCACTCATGTCTTTCCCAGTAACTAAGACCTGGCACATTTCAAAAGACAAGTTCTTCATTTCCTCCCAAATTCATTAATATTTTCCCTTGTCGTTACATATTCTCCTTTCATTAACCTTTCTAAATTTCAATCAAGGCCTGGCCTTGATGTGGACCTTTGTCCGTGGCTGGAACCTTCATCGTCAAAGAGAAAGATACCAAAACAGGTTTAGTTTTAAGGTCAGACTGGACGAGTTAATTAGTTGGGTACATTCTGGATGCGACTTTTTCAAGTAAGTAGGTGGAGCTTAGAACCTCCTTTCTCTGAGGGACGAGAAGTACTCTGTATAAAGACCAAACGGGAATTTTCAGCGTGTGAACAGAGCTCCCACTCTCTTAGATCTAAGCCAGGAGACTTAGGATATCGATCAAGCCAGAATTACGGAAATAGGACGGCCAGAGAGGAGGTCAGATATGAGGGAACAGAGGCGGGAGGGAAGCCAAGAAAAAAAAAAGAAGGGGAAATTTCAGGACAAAAAATAGAGGGAGAAAAATGGAGAGAGAGAGAGAGAGAGAGAGAGAGAGAGAGAGAGAGAGAGAGAGAGAGAGAGAGAGAGAGAGAGAGAGAAACGCACGTACCGAGGGAGTTGCCGACTCACCTCCTTCTCCAGAGCAGCAAAATTGTTTCTCGATATTTTCCTTGACTGTAGCGCCCCCAAAGGTGGAGATGAAAGACAGTAGATGTTACGGTAAAGTACAGACCACGTTCTTCATGGTTGCTCGTGATCTGTGGTGCACCATGGTACCATATGATCTATGGTGTACCATAGAAGCACATGATCTATGGTGTCTCATGGTAGCTCATGATCTATGGTGCACCATGGTACCATATGATCTATGGTGCACCATGGTAGCACTTGATCTGTGGTGCACCATGGTACCATATGATCTATGGTGCACCATGGTAGCACTTGATCTGTGGCGCTTCATGGTAGCCCAAGAACCATCATCTCTCCCAGAACATGATAAACATTATATTGTGTTTTGTGGTGTGAATGGTATGATGGATGCTTACTGTTTGATATATATATATATATATATATATATATATATATATATATATATATATATATATATATATATATTATCATTTATTTATGTATTGTGGTGAGCGAGTATCTGTAAACTATAAGGAAAATGAAAAATGTTTTGGAAGGAAGTTAATAATGCGCCTAAAATAAGAGAACAAATGGGAACAGCAATGAAGGGGGCAGATGGGGGAAGTGGTAACAGGCAGTGAAGAGGTGAGAATGAAATGGAGTGAGTATTTTGAAGGACTATTGAATGTATTTGATGATAGAGTGGCAGATGTAGGGTGTTTAGGTCGAAGAGGTATGTGACGCGAGTCATAGGGAGTGGTTTGGTGAGGAGAGAAGAGGTGGTAAAAGCCTTACGTAAGATGAAATATGGCAAGGCACCTAGATAGGATGGTATTGCAGTTGAATTTATTTAGAGGGGGTGACTGTGTTGTTGATTGGTTAGGTAGGATTTGCAGTGTATGTTTGGATCATGTTGAGCTGCCTGAGGATTGGCGGAATACATGTATAGTGCTACTATATGAAGTCAGTGTGATATAGGTGAATGTTCAGTTCAGAGGTATAAGTTTGTTTAGTGTAACTGGTAAGTTGTATGGGAGTGTATTGAATGAGGGGTGAAAGCATGTACGGAACATCAGATTGGGGAGGAGCGGTGTGGTTTCAGAAGTGGTATAGGATATGTTGATCAGGTGTTTGCTTTGAAATAAGTGTGTGAGAATTTCTTTGAGCAGCAGAATTTGTATATAGCATTTATGAATCTGGAGAAATCATATGATAGGATTGATAGAGATGCCTTATGTAAGGTCTTGCCAATACATGGTGTAGGAGATTTGCTGCTAGAATCAGTGAGAATTTCTTATCAAGAGTGTAAGGCATGTGTACGACTAGAAAGAGAGGAGAGTGAATGGTTCCAAGTGAAAGTTGGTCTGCGACGGGTGTGTGTGATGTCCCCATGGTTGTCTAAACTGTTTGTGGTTGGGTTGGTTAGGGAGGTGAATGCGAGAGTCTTAAAGAAAGGGACGAGTATGCAGGCTACTGGGGATGAAGGAGAGCCTAGAACGTGAGTCAGTTGTTATTTACTGATTATACAACACTGGTGGAAGATTCGAGTGAGAAACTGCAGAAGTTGGTGTCTGAATTTTAGACTTTGTAAATGGAGCAAGTTGAGAGTATATGTAAATAAAAGCTCGATTAGTAGGTTTACCATAATTGAGGGACAGATTTAATTGGGGTGCAAGCTTGAATGGAGAAGACTTGGAGGAAGTGAAGTGTTTTAGATACTTGGGAATGGACAGGCAGCGAGTGGAACCATAGAAATGGAAGTGCGTCCGACGGTGGGAGACGGGGCGAAGGTTTTGGGAGCCATGAAGAATGTGTGGAATGGGAGGACGTTATCTGGGAAGGCAGAAATAGGTATGTTTGAAGAAATAGTAGTTCCAACAATATCATGGTTGTGAGGCTTGGGTTATAGATAGGGTTGTGCGGAGAAGAGTGGATGTGTTAGAACTGAAACGTTTGGGGACAATATGTGGTGTGAAGTGTTTGATCAAGTAAGTAATGAAAGGGTAAGGAGAGATGTGTAGTAATAAAAGAGAGTGTGGTTGAGAGCGCAGAAGGTTTGGACGTATGGAATGAAGAGTGAGAAAAGATTGACAAAAAGGATGTATGTCAGAAGAGGGAGAGTAAGTGGAGAGAGCAAGGAGAATGGGGAGACCAAATGGAGATAGAATGACGGAGTGAAACGCATTTTGAACGATAAGGGCTTGTACATGCAGGAGGGTGAAAGGCATGCATGGGATATAGTGAATTAGAATGACGTGGTATATGAGGCTTGACGTGCTGTCAGTGGACTGAACCAGGGCATATGAAACGTCTTGGTAAACCATGGAAAGGTCTGTGGGGCCTGTATGCGGATAGGGAGCTGTGGTTTCGGTGCATTACACATAACAGCTAGAAAATTGAATGTAAACTCTTGCTGAAAAGGATATCTGCGAATGTCCTGGAGCAAATAGGGTGACGTCCTGGAAATAACTCTTTTTACATACCGAGGAGCAGCGGGCTGGCTGATCCAGGAGCTGGCTCCTGGAAACGTCCAGGCACAGCAGGCAAGGCAGCCAGTCCAAGAACCGAGTCAGTGGAAATAACCAGCAGCAGGCAGAGGGTCCTGGAACTGGAAAATGAATGTTCAATCTTATCCCGTCTGACCCAGATATCTGTGAAATATGCGTCTGACTCCGTCCTTATCTTGAGGAGATAACTTTAAATAGAGTTCAATATTCTTATCGCAGGAGTTATTATACGCAAAATCCATATCCAAATTTGTGCCTTTCGCCGTGGCTTTCCCGGCGAAAGCTGAAATGTCTGTAGGAAGGAGTTGTGTCTTGTCATTATTTACAGCTTTTGCGGCAGAATAGAAGAAAGAAAATGGGTAAAAAAAAAAAAAAGAGAAGAAAATAGGGAAGGTACACTTGTGTTATTCGTTCCAATGTTGACCCAGATTATCCTCAACTCGAATTGCTGTTGGTGTAGTTAATGCACTGACATGATTTAACATTTTCCCAGTGTTCTTTACTGCTCGTTCATCGCTACACTTGCTGCTCCAACATGTTGTATCTTTTGCTCGTCGTCAGAAAATAAAAAGGTTATTATTGGGGGTTGTAGTTGGTTGTTAAGACGACATTTATGGCGTTTTTCTTTTTCTTTTCTTTTCTATTTTTCTTTTTAGGTCAATGTGAGTTTTCGTGTCTGGGTTGAAAGACTGAGTTCATGAAACCGGTTATTAATGACTTGTCTAACGAGCAGGGTAGTTGATTCTCTCTCTCTCTCTCTCTCTCTCTCTCTCTCTCTCTCTCTCTCTCTCTCTCTCTCTCTCTCTCTCTCCCTGGGGATAGGGGAGAAAGAATACTTCCCACGTATTCCCTGCGTGTCGTAGAAGGCGACCAAAAGGGGAGGGAGCGGATGGGATGGAAATCCTCCCCTCCCGTTTTTAATTTTCCAAAAGAAGGAACAGAGAAGGGGGCTAAGGGAGGATATTACCTCTAAGGTTCAGTCATCTGTTCTTAACGCTACATCGCTAACGCAGGAAATGGCGAATATGTATAAAATATATGTGTATATATATATATATATATATATATATATATATATATATATATATGTGTGTGTGTGTGTGTGTGTGTGTGAGTGTGTGTGTGTGTGTGTGTGTGTGTGTGTGTGTGTGTGTGTGTGTCTTTGTGAGAAATCAGAGAGTATTTGAAATATATATTATAAGAGATTAACTGGAGTTTCTCAGGTGTTTGTATACCAGGCTCTCGAAAGAGTAACGGTCCATCCTCGTGTACTTGATCTCAGACACAAAAAGTATGGGAAGCAGCCGTTACTCATAAGCCGCAGGCCCAGGTTTTACAACCTCCTTAACAGAGATAACTCAAGAAAGCAATGGCCGAAATAAAACAAGCAAAAGAACAACAACAAGATACTGAAATTATGCTTGGCGGATGGAGCGAGATGGTTGAAGAGAGGTGGTAGCGAGATGGTTGAAGAGAGGTGGTAGCGAGATAGTTGAAGAGAGGTGGTAGCGAGATGGTTGAAAAGAGGTGGTAGCGAGATGGTTGAAGAGAGGTGGTAGCGAGATGGTTGAAGAGAGGTGGTAGCGAGATGGTTGAAGAGAGGTGGTAGCGAGATGGTTGAAGAGAGGTGGTAGCGAGATGGTTGACGAGGGGTGGTAGCGAGATGGTTGAAGAGAGGTGGGGTAGCGAGATGGTTCTGACGAGGGGTGGTAGCGAGATTGGTTGAAGAGTGTGTGGTAGCGAGATGGTTGACGAGGGTGGTAGCGAGATGTGTTGAAGAGGAAGGTGGTAGCGAGATGGTTGACGAGGGGTGGTAGCGAGATGGTTGACGAGGGGTGGTGGCGAGATGATTGAAGAGAGGTGGTAGCGAGATGGTTGACGAGGGGTGGTGGCGAGATGGTTGAAGAGAGGTGGTAGGGAGATGGTTGACGAGGGGTGGTAGCGAGATGGTTGAAGAGTGGTGGTAGCGAGATGGTTGACGAGGGGTGGTAGCGAGATGGTTGAAGAGAGGTGGTAGCGAGATGGTTGAGGAGAGGTGGTAGCGAGAGAGTTAGTGAGGTGCAGGACTTCTGATATTCCACTCTGGCTAAGACAGAGGTGGAGAAAGACACTCTAAGACAGAGGTAGGGGAAGAGCCAACCCAGGATCTACGAACTTGGACGACTAGAACTTTTGAGGCTACGGATGATTATTTTCGCGCCCATATGTCATCCTTACCTTCTGGGGAAATAGATTTTGCTCACCTTCTGGGGAAATAGATTTCGCTTACCCTCTGGGGAAATAGATTTCGCGTACCTTCTGGGAAATGGATTTTGTCTAATTTGTGAGTTTTTTTTTTTTTTTTTAGATTGAGTGGGAGTTTCAGTTATGCCCAATATAGTTATGCTACTACGAAGTTAGAATGTAGCTTTTTGAAACCTAATTTTCTGGGGAACGACCGAGACTGAGTAGATACATGAGTAATAATTACGTTTCTGAGCTACTGAATTTAACTCAGTTATTGCTTCCTCTCTTCCTGAGATGCTTCACAGATCCGAATCAAGAAAAGGTATATGTTCAGTGCGAGAAAAAGTTCGCGCCTTAAAGACAGGAGGGGAAGGAAGGGAAGAATCATCGTTATGAGTAAACAGTATTAAGAGATTGGAGGAAGATCAAGTATGGAGAGACGAAAGACGGTAGGCGATAGAACAGAGCCCTGAGGAACACCAGTGTTGGCAGGATTAAGAGGGAGAAGTAAGGAACACCATCAGCGACTACCACGGTGAGCGGGTGAACAGAGAGAGAGAGAGAGAGAGAGAGAAGCAGGAGAGCCAATGGAAGTAGGTATAACGACCAATGATGTATGCCACACCCTGACAGATGCTTTGGTGAGGACACATCAACAGATGCACTTAAGTCCCCAATAGGTGGACCGGAGGCGAGTCACACAGGAGAAATCTTTACATAACGAAAACTGCGTAGGTGAGATGAGAGATGGGAATAAGATTAGAAACCTTAAGAAACTAAGACTCTAGGAATATCTCAAAGGATGGAGAGACAGCAGACCTTAGAGCAACGCAGTGATAGTTGAAAAGGTTAAAACTATCTCTCTTTTTGTAAGAGATGGTCTGCACCAGACCAAACTCCCAAGACGACAGACAAAAAACAAGTCTGGCTTTGTCGACAGAGACGAACTAAGCGAGCAAGGATTGAGGCTACCTCAGAGACATACATGAGGAGGTCCTCAGCCAGGACATATATAAAACCATAACCGACCCAAAACCTGAGCTCGGCTCCACCACAACTCCGTGCTCAGGTCGATCGATAGATAAGTCAATAAACAGATCAATGAATAGACAGATCAATAGATAGATAAGACATAAATGATGCCGAGATAAAAGTCCTGAATCTTAAGGTGTTTATTCTCCAAAGTAAGTTCGATACCGTTCTACACCGTACGTGATGCGTAGTCCCATACCGTAGTGTACGTGATGAGTGAAGCAGTATGTGCTGAGGACAAACTCTTCGGCAGTTTGTCATCTCTCCTGGCCAAGAAGATGAGCTTAGTGGTGTCATATACGCCTCGTACACTTGTACTCGGACGACCTGGTGCTGAGAAAGTGGGAGGTCAGCATAGCTTCAGTGGGAGAAGGATGAGGGGGAAGGACTAGATATGGAAGGATCCAAGATAATCTTACAGGGAGATGAGGTGCTGAGAAGCGCTGTTCCATTAGAGGGAAAGTTGGCTCAAGATTGGTCAGGATAGGAAAGAGGAGAGAGAGAGAAAAAAAGAAGTTGATCTCCTGAAATTACTGGCGTTGCCTTTGGCTAAGGACCAGAGAAGTTTGTCAGTCGAGGGAGAAGTCAAGTCAGCGCCTCTTTCCTCATATGAGAAGGTGCTTAACTCTACAGCTAAAAGCTCTGCAATAATTTCGAGTCGGGATAAAGTCGGGATGAGTTTCTAGAATGAAAAAAAAAAAAATAGTATCGTGTGTTCGGTATCTTCCGTCCCTGATGGGTCAGGCTTCAGAAGAAGGGACGATGGTGTCCATCCCAACCAAGATACCTTCCATTATAGAGGGTCAGGACAGCTTGAGACATTCGTCCTGGCGAAGCAGTACTGGTGCCAGAGATAGTTGTGCCAGAAAGAGTCACCGACCCCTCTCAAAATGCTGGAGTTGCCATCGCCAGAGGGTGAAGTAGAGGGTAGATTAGCCCCGTGGGAATTGATGGAGATAAGATTGCAGTTGTGAGAGCCTGAACCCCTTTAAGGGGGGACGTAGAATGGTGTATATATATGGAGGTTCAGAGGTGAGGAAGGAGATCGAGTGAATTTGGGGGTTAGTGATCGTGATGATCAATGTTGCATGTTTTATGATTTGATCTACATCGTAAAGGGTGGGAGAAAGACAGGGTCGAGGGAGTGAGGCTTGGATAGGGAGAGCCTGGGCCTGGGCTTCGGGGTGAAGAACGCCGTGCTGGGAGAGGGACCGGGGAGTGAGTAGATCCGGGAGCAATGATAGGTGAGTGAGGTTGGGATGGGGAACGAGCACATAGGGGCTGGGATAGGACTTGGGTCTCTGATGGGATTTACTATGGGTGTTCTCAAGTGAGGGTGGTCTAGTGGACAACGGCGATCAGTTTCTAATGACGTCTGTTGCCTCGGAGCAGTACCTCCGCCGTTAACGGGAGAGCTCCCGTTGAACACTCGCTATACCTCAAATCTTACAAATCTACGTCATATGTCTCGTTCTGTCCTGATTGCTTCGCGTTAACTATGTTAGCACACACTGCAACATCACCGTTCAACTACTCTAGGAGTGAAATGTTGATATGAGACTTTCCAGTGAGGATAGATCCTAAACTGGTCAAGCTAAGCGTCCTTCATGGCTCGTAGATCAAAATCTATTTAATGGTCTGCTAGCTCAGCGATGACGAGTCGTGGATGATGGCATATACAACACCACTAGGCTCATCTTACTAGCCAGGAGAGGTGTCCAGTTGCCTGAGTTTGTCTTCAGCACAGACTGCTTAAGTCATAAATACCTCAGTGTTCAGGACTTGTATCTTGGCTTCATTTTATATCATTTCTCATTTATTCATTTATCTGTTTATTTACGTATCTACGTATTTACCTTATCAAGGGAGTTGTGATGGAGTTGAGCACAGGTCTTGGGTTGGGCATGGTCATAAACCTTGCTTGGTGACGTTTTCTATATAGCAAGTATTAGTTCTGAAACCCTTTATTTACCCCCTTTTCCCTGTCTCTTTTTCCCTAATCATATCTTAAGATATGTGATTTCCATAAGGTATCTTTCGATGAGAATGAGAACAAGATTTCATATTTGATACTGGTACGAGAAGGGAGAGTCATAGAGAGTGGTTTGGTGGAGGGAAGAGGTAGGGGATGACTATGATGTTGATGGTTGGTAACAATTTTCGGTATATGTACGGGTCATTATGCGTTGCCTGAGGACTGGTGGATTGCATGTATAGTGCCATTGTATAGAGGCAAGTGGGGATAATGGTAAGTTGTATGGGAGGGTATTGACTGAGAAGGTGAAGGTATGTACAGAACATCAGACTGGGGAGGATCAGTGAGGTTTCAGAAGTGGTAGAGGATGTGTGGATCAGGTGTTTGCTGTGAAGAATGTGTGTGAGAAATAGAGAAACAGATGGATTTGTATGTAGCATTTATGGATCTGGAGAAAGCCCATGATAGGGTTGATAAAGGTGCCTTGTTTATGGTCTTAACAATATACAGTTTAGGAGGAAAGATGCTAGAAAAAGAGAGTTTCGTTTATCAAGGGTGCAAGCGCATGTGTACGAATAGGAAAAGAGGAGAGTGAATGCTTTCCACTGAAGGTTAGTCTGCGGCAGGGGTGTGTAATGTCACCATGGCTGTTCATTAAGTTTATGGGTGTGGTGGTGAGGGAGGTGAATACGAGTCTTAGAGACGAGCGAGTAAGCAGTCTGTAGAGGAGGAGTCAGCATCCCTCTCAAAATGCTGGAGTTGCCATCGCCAGAGGGTTGAAGTAGAGGTTAGATTTGCCCAGTGGGAAGTGATGGAGATAAGATTGCAGTTGGGAGAGCCTGAGCCCCTTTAAGGAGGGCGTAGAATGGTGTGTGTATATATATATATATATATATATATATATATATATATATATATATATATATATATATATATATATATATATGGAGGTTCAGAGGTGAGGAAGGAGGTGCAGTCAGCAGTTGTTTATTGATGATAAAACTCTGGTGGCGGATTCAAGTGAGAAACTGCTTAAGCTGATGACTGAGTTTGGAAGTGTGTGAAAGGAGGGAGTTGAAAGTAAATATGAATAAAAGCAAGGTTTTTAGGCTTAACAAAGTTAAGGGAGAGGTTAGCTTGGATGTGTGTTTGAATCGAGAAAACTTTGAGAAAGTGAAATGTTTTAGATATCTGGGAGTGGATACAGCAGTGAATGGAACCATAGAAGCAGAAGTGAGTCATAGGGTGGGTAAGGGGATGAAAGTTCTGGGAGCAATGAAGAATATGTGGAAATAGAGACCGTTATCTGGGAGCACAGAAATAGATTTGTTTTGGGGTATATTAGTCCTACCAATATTATATGGATACGAGACATGGGCTATAGATAAGGTGATGTGGCGGAGGGTGGATGCGATGGAAACAAAATGTTTGAGAACAATATGTGGTGTGAGGTGATTTGATCGAGTATGTTAGTATATTAGAAAGACTGAATAGTCCATGACGAATGATAATTCTATATAACATTTCAATATGCTGGGCCCGTTATTCTTTAGAATGTTCATAATGTATCAATTTTATTGTTGGTCTCCTATAATTATTCATATATATATATATATATATATATATATATATATATATATATATATATATATATATATATATATATATATATATATGCGCTCGGTTGTACGCATCCCACTGGCTGACAAAAGTAAGAGGTTGAGGAACACGTCCTCCAGACGAGCTACACTGGTGCCAGGGACCTTAAAGAAGAAGAAGGGTTGGGAGCCACTGGTCTAGACGTAGTATGGACGGTGGGTGATTGGGTTGGTGGGCCAAAAGTGGTCTACTTTATTGGCTCGAGCGAACGGTTTGGTGTGTAGGACAGGCGAAAACTGCGTAGCTCTCTCTCTCTCTCTCTCTCTCTCTCTCTCTCTCTCTCTCTCTCTCTCTCTCTCTCTCTCTCTCGATATTAACTTAGAGAGAGAGAGAGAGAGAGAGAGAGAGAGAGAGAGAGAGAGAGAGAGAGAGAGAGAGAGAGAAGTGGCTCATCAACAAGTCGCCAGAGGCGGGAAAAGCCAATAAGTCTTATTTGTGTGGTCGACGGCGGTGTTTATGATGGGGCTCGCTCGTGAAAGGAGACGCTGGTTGGCTACTGGAGGCCAGGAGACGCTGGCCAACAAGACCAGCTGGAGACCAGGAGAAGCTGGCTAACAAGACCAGCTGGAGACCAGGAGACGCTGGTTGGCTACTGGAGACCAGGAGACGCTGGCCAACAAGACCAGCTGGAGACCAGGAGAAGCTGGCTAACTAGACCAGCTGGAGACCAGGAGACGCTGGTTGGCTACTGGAGACCAGGAGACGCTGGCCAACAAGACCAGCTGGAGACCAGGAGAAGCTGGCTAACAAGACCAGCTGGAGACCAGGAGACGCTGACGTACTGGAGACCAGGGGACGCTGGCTTACAAGACTTGCTGGAGACCAGGAGACGCTGGTTAACAAGACCTGTTGGAGACCAGGAGACGCTGGTTAACAAGACCTGTTGGAGACCAGGAGACGCTGGCTAACAAGACCTGTTGGAGACCAGGAGAAGCTGGCTAACAAGACCAGCTGGAGACCAGGAGACGCTGACGTACTGGAGACCAGGAGACGCTGGTTAACAAGACCTGTTGGAGACCAGGAGACGCTGGCTAACAAGACCTGTTGGAGACCAGGAGACGCTGGTTAACAAGACCTGTTGGAGACCAGGAGACGCTGGCTAACAAGACCTGTTGGAGACCAGGAGACGCTGGTTAACAAGACCTGTTGGAGACCAGGAGACGCTGGCTAACTAGACCTGTTGGAGACCAGGAGAAGCTGGCTAACAAGACCAGCTGGAGACCAGGAGACGCTGACGTACTGGAGACCAGGAGACGCTGGTTAACAAGACCTGTTGGAGACCAGGAGACGCTAGCTAACAAGACCAGCTGGAGACCAGGAGACGCTGACGTACTGGAGACCAGGAGACGCTGGTTAACAAGACCAGCTGGAGACCAGGAGACGCTGGTTAACAAGACCTGTCGGAGACCAGGAGACGCTGGTTAACAAGACCTGTTGGAGACCAGGAGACGCTGGCTAACTAGACCTGTTGGAGACTAGGAAACATTGTAATTACATCCTGCTACCTAGAAAACCAATCCCTCTGGTTAAGACAGCTGCTTACAGTGAAACTTGACACTAACAGCCAATTGGACGGGATGATGAGGAGTCATCGTGAACAGGTGGGGGTGGATTGGGTGAGGGGTGGAGTGGAGTGGGGTTGGTTGGTCGGTTGGACAGGTGGAGAGAATTGCTGTAGAGGCCCAGCTGTTGGATGTACAGGTGGAGAGCATCACTGTACAGGCCCAGCTGTTGAATGTACAGATGGAGAGGATCGCTGTACAGGCCAAGCTGTATGATGTACAGATGGAAAGGATCACTATAGAGGCCAGCTGTTGGATGTACAGGTGGAGAGGATCACTATACAGGCCCAGCTGTTGGATGAGGATACTATATCCTTTGTTTTCATCTGCCGTGATAATGATCAAATCGTCAATCAGTTGATTGCCAATGAGTGTCAATAACACATTAATCAAAGAGCTGTTGTATCATTAATCTTTGTTGCTATAATCAGCTCGCATTAGATGGGACTGGCCGGGCCAATCAACAGATGAGGACATATTGACCAACCAGTTACTCGCCCATATTAATCATCACCGATACGTATTGTTGCGAGATATAGCGTCAGATGTTTATTTTTTTTCTTCATACGTATTCGCCATTTCCCGCGCCAGAGAGGTAGCGTCAAGAACAGATGACTGAGCCTTGGTGGTGGGGGAACAATGCTGACTTAGCCACCCTCTTCTCTGTTCCTTCTTTTGGGGAAAGTAAAACAGGAGGGGAGGATTTTTAGCACTCCCTGCTCCCTCCCCTTTTAGTCGCCTTCTGCGACACGCAGGGAATACGTGGGCAGTATTCTTTCTCCCTTATGGTATAGCTAATTAGTTATACGAATAGCGACTATAAACAGAGTATATATATATATATATATATATATATATATATATATATATATATATATATATATATATATATATATATATATAAAGAGAGTCTGATTTAAGGGAGTTGGATCTCCTATGTAGGCGTGATCCGATGAAATCTAATCATCTATTGCGCTAAGATGTTGCGAGAGGAGGAACTCTCTTAATAAAAGACCTTATTATGAGACAGAGTCCTTAATGGTCATCATTTTGATCACTACAGTCGGGCGTTGTCCTCGTCTGACGTCACGGTTTCTGAATATAGAAATGTCAAGCGAATTTGTCTTCACTTTATCGTATTTCCTGTTATATTTTTACGTTACCTGAGGTGAAATGGGCGACTGAATGCCTTGATCAAGCTAAGCTCATTAGCGCTTTATACACCTTAGCTTTAACCGGCCACCCAATTTATCGACCAACCCTTTGGGAAGGATGAACAGATGGGTGGACTGTGGGCCGACAGCCATTTCCAGGATACAAACCTTTGTGGGCTCGAACCCAGGCGTCAGCTAGGGGTCAGCAACGCTTACAGCTACACCACGGAGGTTCCTACAATTATGTGATGATTACTAGACTAATCTGTTTGTTCTGTACATAACAGCGGGTGAGACTCAGCTTACATAATGTCTGGCCACACTGCTCATCACTCCCAGCTATTATCCCTGGGTTTAAGTTAAGAATATGTCAGATGTTACAAAGTTTTTTTTTTCTTTTTGCTTTTTCTTAAGTTGGAAGTTCCAGTCACGGACAAAAGTCTACATCAAAGCCGGGTCTTAATTGAAATATAGAGAGGATTATGAAAGGGAGGAAAGAAGCGAGTCGAGAAAGTATTTACGAATCTTAAACAAGTGAAAAAGGAAAACTGTCTTACATTTTCAGATGGTCATTATTTTTTTTTCTCTAACCTGTATCATTTTCTGTATTACCTGCGTTTCAGCAAATTCATCTACCGTATATAACACATAATACGACCCCGTCGCCTTTGTTTCGAATCCTTTTATCCAAAGCACGCCTCTCACCCTACTTAATGTTCAGACCCCGATACCCCAAAGCTTGCTTTTGCTCTTTCCTTCCCATTCCCCTCCCCTGTTGTTCAACCTGACAGCAACGGCGCACTATATCAGCACCCTTTTTAGCAGGAGTATCAATAATGATGACAACCAGCTTGGAAAAGTAGGTCCCCAAAGGAGTTATGTAACTCCGTGAATGTAATTACGTGGACGCTGATGAAAAGGAATTGGCAAAATTAGGGAACTGAGGACGCCAAGCAAAAAGTTAGATTACTCTAATGATTACACCAGAGATAGTTATATAATTCTTATTTATGTAAGACAAACTTGGCGTAATGAGAAGGTTGAGAAATAAAGCTGAATAAGAACAATGTGAAACTTTCCGAACGGAAGGAATATATGTTTGTGAAAGAGGGGCAGCAGAATATGTATATATGTAAGAAAAGAAATTAGAAGGAAAACTGTATCGCAAATTAAAAGAGAAAATATATTGATGAAGATAAACCATCAGAAATGTGCAATGATTGCAGTAAAAGAATAAAATATACAGGTCAGCCAAGACCAAAGTAAACTATATTATAGAAACTTCAAGATTTTTCAAATGGTGTTGAAAGGTTTTAAGTAAGGTCTGGAGACCTTAATGTTCATATGATGGAATGAGAAGGAAGGAAGAGCAAAATGACGTTGTTGGTTCTTGAGTTACGTAAAATGTGGTCAATAATTTGGATCACCAGGTGAGAGAGAGAGAGAGAGAGAGAGAGAGAGAGAGAGAGAGAGAGAGAGAGAGAGAGCCAGAAGGTAGCCACGAACAGGAGAGCAGTAACACTACTTGACTTTTTTTTTGTATTGTTTTTACAGACAGTAATAGCGCTCTTCCCAGCCGGTGAGGTAGATCAGACATTTATATCAATTTGTGAAATTATGGGAGGAACTCCGCCGTATGGTATAGGATGTAGATGAAGATAGATACGATAGAGCAAATGGATGATATCTGTACACTGAGGTGACATGAACCTCCATCTTGAGAGAGTGAAATACGAGATTAATGAAAGAGTTGGATATAAGAGTTGAAATGATGCCTTTAAAGTAGAAAAGAAAATCATATCATCAAGCTAGGTTATGTGAGGTGTGATAATGAGAACTTCTATGAAAGATACAAAGCTATTGTTAAAAGATATTAAACGCATGATATATCAAAAACAAAATTGAACACAGGGTACGTTTCTATGGTCACCAACAAAACTTACAATGGCTGGCAGAAAATGATTCAAAAATACATTACGAGTATAATCATGGAAATGAAAACATATGAGCCATCATGCGAGCATGAAAGAACATGATCCATACAGTCTTAAAAGAAAAAGAAAAAAGAAAAAATTGCTATAGTTTACCATTATGCGTTGCAGTAGATAGAAAGAATCGAAGAAAGACTCACAACACGAAATAGAATAATCAAGTGTAAACGAAAAATAATAAGAATAATATAGAATAATTAAGTGTAGAAGAAATATAATAAGAATAATCAAAATGAAAAGAACGACAGTCAAAAGTATGCAATTTTGAGCCGAAAAGACGAGGAGTCTTCTAGAAGGAGTGAGCAATGACCCGCTGAACAGAAGATTGGACAAATGGCTCACGACAGTTCCAGATGAACGTAACATGATCTCTTGTCATATTTCCAGCACACTACTACACTATTGGCTGTCTTGTGGAGGGTATTTCGTAAGGAGGTCTGTGTACACACTTTCTCTCTCTCTCTCTCTCTCTCTCTCTCTCTCTCTCTCTCTCTCTCTCTCTCTCTCTCTCTCTCTGATTTCTTCCTTCGCTCCGTCTCTATTTCTTCTTCTTCCCCTCTACGAAATGTCCACAATCATCGATCCATCTGACGCAACTAGCTGAGTTAGGCCCCGCCCCCCCCCACACCATCCACCCCACCGAATCTTCGGCTCTCGTTTTCTATGTTGGCCCCCCAGATGGTGGTCGACTCCAGGTAAGCGCGCCCGGAACACCAGCTGCGGGTGGTAGAGAGAAGAAAGAAAGAAAGAAAAAAAAATGGTAACTTTCCCAGATCCCATGTAGACACGAAGGAACTGGGATTTAACTCCCTTCCCCCTTTCACGGAGTTACATAACTCTTGCCAGGGTTGAAAGGCTGAGAAAACCTAATTTTATCCTCTCTCTCTCTCTCTCTCTCTCTCTCTCTCTCTCTCTCTCTCTCTCTCTCTCTCTCTCTCTCTCTCTCTCTCTCTCGTCTGGAAGTCAAGCGGCTGAGTCAAAGGTTACAATGTAAACTGTGTTTCTTACGTCTAGTCAGCGTTGTGGGCGGTCGGTCTCTCCTCCACCCACCCACCCACACCCCTCTGTTCTTATAGGTCAAGCCATAATGATACATAACATCCCTTGGACACTCCACACTTGTCTATTTCAACCCGTCATGACAACATGAGCAGGTGTTACATATCCACCGCTTGTGTTATAATCGCTTGTGCTATAACTTATAGGATGCAGTTATTGTGTAACTCAATGCAGTTGTGAGTATGTCACTCTGCGTTCGATGAGTTACGTGGTTGTAACCATACCATATATCAACACTGTACCATCTAGGAACATCACTTGTAAACCAGTGTACCATCTAGGAACATCGCTTGTAAACCAGTGTACCATCTAGGAACATCGCTTGTAAACCAGTGTACCATCTAGGAACATCGCTTGTAAACCAGTGTACCATCTAGGAACATCACTTGTAAACCAGTGTACCATCTAGGAACATCACTTGTAAACCAGTGTACCATCTAGGAACATCACTTGTAAACCAGTGTACCATCTAGGAACATCACTTGTAAACCAGTGTATCATCTAGGAACATCATTTGTAAACCAGTGTATCATCTAGGAACATCATTTGTAAACCAGTGTACCATCTAGGAACATCACTTGTAAACCAGTGTACCATCTAGGAACATCATTTGTAAACCAGTGTACCATCTAGGAACATCGCTTGTAAACCAGTGTACCATCTAGGAACATCACTTGTAAACCAGTGTACCATCTAGGAACATCGCTTGTAAACCAGTGTACCATCTAGGAACATCACTTGTAAACCAGTGTATCATCTAGTTAGGAACATCGCTTGTAAACCAGTGTATCATCTAGGAACATCATTTGTAAACCAGTGTACCATCTAGGAACATCACTTGTAAACCAGTGTATCATCTAGCTAGGAACATCGCTTGTAAACCAGTGTATCATCTAGGAACATCATTTGTAAACCAGTGTACCATCTAGGAACATCGCTTGTAAACCAGCGTACCATCTAGGAACATCGCTTGTAAACCAGTGTACCATCTAGGAACATCACTTGTAAACCAGTGTACCATCTAGGAACATCGCTTGTAAACCAGTGTACCATCTAGGAACATCACTTGTAAACCAGTGTACCATCTAGGAACATCGCTTGTAAACCAGTGTACCATCTAGGAACATCACTTTTAAACCAGTGTACCATCTAGGAACATCGCTTGTAAACCAGTGTACCATCTAGGAACATCACTTGTAAACCAGTGTACCATCTAGGAACATCA
This sequence comes from Panulirus ornatus, assembly GCF_036320965.1. Lineage (NCBI taxonomy): Eukaryota > Metazoa > Arthropoda > Malacostraca > Decapoda > Palinuridae > Panulirus > Panulirus ornatus. The sequence goes on from NC_092227.1 coordinate 85,021,223, forward strand.
CTTGTAAACCAGCGTACCATCTAGGAACATCGCTTGTAAACCAGTGTACCATCTAGGAACATCACTTGTAAACCAGTGTACCATCTAGGAATATCGCTTGTAAACCAGTGTACCATCTAGGAACATCACTTTTAAACCAGTGTACCATCTAGGAACATCGCTTGTAAACCAGTGTACCATCTAGGAACATCACTTGTAAACCAGTGTATCATCTAGTTAGGAACATCGCTTGTAAACCAGTGTACCATCTAGGAACAGCACTTGTAAACCAGTGTACCATCTAGGAACATCACTTGTAAACCAGCGTACCAGCTAGGAACATCACTTGTAAACCAGTGTACCATCTAGGAACAGCACTTGTAAACCAGTGTATCATCTAGTTAGGAACATCGCTTGTAAACCAGTGTACCATCTAGGAACAGCACTTGTAAACCAGTGTACCATCTAGGAACAGCACTTGTAAACCAGTGTACCATCTAGGAACATCACTTGTAAACCAGTGTACCATCTAGGAACATCACTTGTAAACCAGTGTACCATCTAGGAACATCACTTGTAAACCAGTGTATCATCTAGTTAGGAACATCACTTGTAAACCATTGTACCATCTAGGAACAGCACTTGTAAACCAGTGTACCATCTAGGAACAGCACTTGTAAACCAGTGTACCATCTAGGAACATCACTTGTAAACCAGTGTACCATCTAGGAACATCACTTGTAAACCAATGTACCATCTAAGAACATTGCTGTAAACCGGTATACCATTTAGGAACATCACTTGTAAACCAGCGTACCAGCTAGGAACATCACTGTAAACTGTGCCATTTATGATCAAATCAGTGTAGCCCTTCCAACATGTATCATAATATCATCATAGTCAGGTGTGAATCCCATTTTCTTTTTCTTTTTTTTTTGTGGGGGGAGTGTCGTTCATTTATACCAAACTAGAGACAGCTATAAGACAGAGCCTTGCAACGACATGCAACTTATGAGAAAGTTTCCACACTGACTTACGTCGTCTGTTTCCCTGGTACGTAGATAGTCTTCGATCCACTTGGCGTAGTTTCCCCTTTTATATCGGACAGTCCATCTTCTTTGCCATACTGTGACGTCAATTATTCCCTTGCAGTCCAAGAACACACAGCCTACCCATCCATTTTCTTTTCTCTGAAAACAGGGGTCACCCTGCTATAGAATTGAAAGGCCTATCTGTTATAATTATGCATGTTCTATTTTCTCTGAACGTATGTTGCCACTCAGGTAGTTTCTCCCTAACAAGGAATAAACTATTTGCTTTCTGGTTATATTTTCCAGGGTTTTACCAACCATTCTTGTCAGAGACTGGTTCTGGAATTCAGCGAAATTTCTCGATCTCCTTTCTTAAAAAATGGGCACGACATTGCTAACTTCCAGTCACTTGACATTCCAACCTCTTCCAACATCAGTTTTTGAACAGCATTTCAGGCGGTTTGTCAAGTGTTTCTACGTACACCTTGAACACAAATGGAAATCCTTTAACATTCTATGCACACGACATGGAACATAGTCTGTTTATCCACGTCTTTTCCAATGATGTCAGTGCTTTCCAGGTTCTTCCTTTCATCCCAGCTCATCAGTCCTGTGAGCTATAGTGTTTCTGTGATGAATTCCTTTTTTTAAACTTATCAATCAATCAGTCGCTTACATATTTCCTCATTCCCCTGAATCCCTTAAACTGATAAGCTGTTCTGTTACAGAGATGTTGCTCATGATGGAATTACGGAATAACGCTAGATTTATATAATATATATATATATATATATATATATATATATATATATATATATATATATATATATATATATATATATATATATTGGAAAGGATCACAATTTTGCGCGTGATCAAGATATTCCTGAGTCCACGGGGAAAATGAAACACGAAAAGTTCCCAAATGCACTTTCGTGTAATAATCACATCATCAGGGGAGACACAAGAGAGAAATATAACAGTCAGTTGATATACATCGAAGAGACGAAGCTAGGACGCCATTTGGTATGCATGTTTACCAAATGGCGTCCTAGCTTCGTCTCTTTGATGTATATCAACTGACTGTTATATTTCTTACCAGGTATATATATATATATATATATATATATATATATATATATATATATATATATATATATATATATATATATATATACCTGGTTGTGGGTATTGGGCTCTAGTTTCGGAGCATTATACATGACAGCTCGCAGGTGGATGTGAAAGAATAAGGCCTTATTTTTTCCATCTATTCCTGGCGCTACCTCGCTCACACGGGAAATGTCAAACATTCTCCACTTTCCTCATTTTCTAATACACGTCTCTCGTTCCCATGTATACCTTTCAAATGCTGGTTGATCAGCTGCTTTCATCATCCCTGCGCATCTCTATGTTTCCATTTTACATTTGGACATCTTCATCTGCTCCATCCCTCTCCATATATATATATTTTTTTAAGCTTGTGTCTCTACTTCCTGCCAGAGGTACCCCACATATCAACTTCCCCTCCTCCTCCTCTTCCTCCTCTTCATAGATCCCACGGCAGTCTTTCATATCGAAGTTTTAGATTCTCTGTACATGGAATTTCATCTCTCAATTCATCTCATCCGAAAGGAATTTTTTTTTTCTATACAGATCCCATGACTCTATCTCCTCTGGGTCTGGTCTTCGTCTCTGATCTTTCTTTCATGTCCCCACTAACTACGTAATCCAGCTCGGGCGGCTGTGTGATCGCCTTTTTCCAGGCAGTGTATCATAAGTGGCATAATCTTTTTCTTATTCCTCTCTCCTCCTCCTTATCTCACGTAAAGATAACATCTATGATCTCATGCCCAGCTTCTCTGACCACTACGTCCTCAGTGTCTTGTTGCTGCCAGTGGCTTTCTATTTCCATGTGATTCCAAGAACCGCCAGTCCCACAGTGTAAAAGATACAGTTGCCCCAGCATTAAGAGTTTGCATTACCCGTTTTTCCTTGAACATTTCTTCATGGTTTTCTTTTAGTTGCTCTGGTTCATTCAAATACTTATTTTGAAGAATGTTTATGACCAACGATATTATACATGTCTCTCCTTAAGTCACTTTTCCCCACTCTGTGCCATTGGAATGAACCATCCACCAGCATATCTGGAACGATTAGGTTGGAATGAACCATTGACGCACCAGTATGTCTGGAACGATTAGGTTAGAATGAACCATCCACCAGCATATCTCGAACCCTAAGGTTGGAATGGACCATCCATCAGTATGTCTGGAACACTTTGGTTGGAATGGACCATCAACCAGTATATTTGGAATGCTTAGGTTGGAATGAACCATCCATCAGTATGTCTAAAGCACTTAGATTAGAATGAACCATCCATAAGTATATCTGGAACACTTAGGTTGGAATGAACCATCCATCAGTATATCTGGAACACTTAGGTTGGAATGAACCATCCACCAGTATATCTGGAACACTTAGGTTGGAATGGACCATCCACCAGTATATCTGGAACACTTAGGTTGGAATGAACCATCCATCAGTATATCCGGAACCCTTAGGTTGGAATGGACCATCCATTAGTATATCTGGAACACTTAGGTTGGAATGAACCATCCATCAGTATATCTGGAATGCTTAGGCTCTTTCTGAATATCTAGGCTAGTTCTCCCTCCCACCTCTGACGTCACTCTCCTTCATGATTCCACCTGGAAAAATCTGAATTGATTAAATACCATGTTGGAAAGTCTTCTCTCTACAGGTCCAGTGATGTCTGCCTCAGTGTTCCCAAATCTGAAATTGAAACTACCTTTTTTTTCCCCATCCAGAGCTGATCCATTTTTACAGGCATGTCGTATTTCAAATTCTACTTTTGGTTGATTTAACACACCTGACCTCTCTATGTTAGTGTGTGGATCCTCTCCTCTGTAGACTCTTTAAATTCCTTCATATTTTTTGGTCCTGCCTTTTGAGCGTTTTCTTCATAACCTCCTCACTCTTCCTTTGATCTCACTTCTGACAAAAACTGCGAACTCCACCACTGCCCTCTGCATTGTCAGCAAAGTTTCGTACTCAGCTCTCCATTTTGGTTGTCAGTCCTGCTGGTAGGCCTATATCTAAGCCTCAGCCATAATTCACAATTGTCTTTTTTTCTCAAAATCTATTTACCATTGTTTAAGATCAAGTATTTCTCCTTTTTTCTTTTTGTACTTCTTCCTTCGTTGTCTTTTCCTCTTTCTCCTTTGTTGTAATATGGCCTTCGGCCCAGATGGAAAAGAAAACGCTTCTGTTTACCTCCCACTTCACTAACTCTCCTATTCAACCAATCGTTAGGGAAGTCCTGTAGTAAGAACTTTATATCCATATTTGTGTCTCCGTCTTTTTTCAAATTTTTGTTTACATTTTGGCTTTCACACACTCTGATCTTGAGTACTGTGCGCCTCACCAAACCTGCCGTCGTAAACTCCACGTATTTCCTGCTGATGATTTCATCGTTAACAGTTTATATTATATACTTCTCTCTAAAACTTCAGTCAATAGATATATTTCACTCTAAGTAACGTCCCCAGATTTCTCTTCCTCCGCACCAGTTCACTTTTGTCTCTCTCCCTCTCCCTCAGCCCCAGAACTATCTCTCTCTCTCTCTCCTCTCAGTCTTCCAAATTCTTCAGGGTCTTTGATCTCTGTGTTGTGAGGATTTACCATGACTGATCTATTCTTGGATCTCCCAGTGAAGACCTTTTTGACCCCATTTCTCTGTCTATTTGAACTCTTATTTTCTCCCTCTTTCGGTTCACAATTTCCTCTGTCACTTTGAATTTGCAGATATGTTCTTTCAATCTATTTTTCAGCAATTGCTCTCTAATCTCTTAGGTCATTCCCCCCCTCATGTATTCCCTAACCTTTCCTCCTTCAGTTTAAAACTCTCAAAATTCCTTTCGTCCAGCTTCTGTTTTATCTGATCCAGTGTCAGTTCTGCACAAGATTATTATTTTCCAAGCCTAATACATTCATTGTTATTATACTCCCCATGTTCTTAACTACATAAATTGTTATTGCACTCCTCAAGTTCTTCACCTAACTACATTTATTGTTATTGCACTAGCCTAGCCATCGACTGATGATAACAATCCTCTCTATTCTATGTGTCGAAATATTGTGATTTTAACTTTCATACAAAATTTCATCTCCTCACTGGCCCCAACCTTAGAGTTTGTAACATGTTCATAGCCTAGCTCATGTCATATGAATACCGGAATATCATAACTGACTATAGCCTAGCCAGGTTGTTTGTTGAAGGTTTTGACAGCGTATACAACTTATCATCTCTCATCACTGTTGTTCTCTTTGTTACCGCGTTAATGATAATTACAGAATAATCAGGGAAGCTGTCAGTACGAGGCTTTGGCAAATCTAATCAGCTGGTCGGTTGGACGCAACGCTGTTACACCCCACATCTTATAGTCCCTTTGACACATTAGTCTGCTATAGTCAACTCTTACCTCTGAGAAACACTACTTCTGGGTTCCTTTAGTCTATGGTACTCTCTCCATCCCCTTCACCATGTTACAGATGGAGTCCCTCCATTTCAAAAAGGTAGTGTAGCATATCTTTGTTTTGTCTCGTGTGTATGTGGTGTATTTTTGTCTATGTCTTTCCCTCCCTTTTATTTTCACTATGATTCCCTCTCCCTTTTGGGATGCAAGAGTAACTGAACTGGGATTCTCTTCTTTCTCATTACTTACTTTCTTCATTTGGTTATTCTTATACCATAAGATTAAGTTCCTGAATGACATGTCTCTTAATCATTCATATGCCAATTACTTCTTTGTATGAAAAATCTCATTTCTTGTCCAGTTTCTTCATTTTTTTGTTTTGTTTTTGCTTTGTTTTGCATATAGTTGCATCTTCCTTTCATCTAGATAGACTCTGTTAATTTTCGTATTACCGGTTGAGCTGACCAAGTCTGGTGTATATAAATACAATTTTCCAGTATTTGAAATTGAAGGAAAAGAAGAAGAGATGATTGTTCCAATCTCTGTTTATTTACAAAAACATCACATATAAGTAAATATATAAATATATATATTTAAGTAATCAATATTTTCATTTTTTTTTTGAAGTAGACAAATAGGCACATCTTAAATAGATATAGATGTTCAAGTAAACATAAGTTTACTTAAACATAGCATATACATTGCATCATATGAACATATAGGATTTGATGGTGTATTCTGCCTACGAGGACTTGGGTTTGGATTTCACAAGTCGCCTGTTATATAGGTTTCACTTGTTGATTGCAACACCGAACGAAACCTATCAGGCAGGAGCTATTGATCGGAAAGGAAAAAAAAATGGGTCCGCTGACAGTGTTTCCAGAGCACATAACAGACATTGTACTATTTGCTAGAATTCATTGGAAAGCTTCCCTTTACAGATATGGAGCGGAAGCGTCACTGACAGCTCTGATAGTAAGAGATTTACACTATAATTCTGAGGTTAGTCGCTACTGTCACACGTCCTCTAATGCATTTACACTAGGCGTAAAGGTAATGTGACCCTGACTTATGCGCGCTATAAGCAGCTGAGGAGTTAGGAAAATACGTGGGAGCAGGTGAAGGCGCATGGCTGCAGAGCTGGGCGTACAAATACCTTAGGATATCATCAGAACTTACATGGTCAGTTATACTCACTCCTGCGAATCAGAGCATTGGGAAGTAAGGAGAGTAATCACTCAGCACATCTGCAGCACCCTCCCAGCTACCTTAACACAGCTGTAGCACCATCCTAGCTGCCCCAACACTCCTGTAGCACCTTCCCAGCTGCCCCAACACACCTGTAGCACCTTCCCAGCTTCCTTAACACAGCTGTAGCACCATCCTAGTTGCCCCAACACACCTGTAGCACCTTCCCAGCTGCCAAAACACACCTGTAGCACCATCCTAGTCGCCCCAACACACCTGTAGCACCTTCCCAGCTGCCCCAACACACCTGTAGCACCTTCCCAGCTGCCCCAACACACCTGTAGCACCTTCCCAGCTTCCTTAACACAGCTGTAGCACCGTCCTAGTTGCCCCAACACACCTGTAGCACCTTCCCATCAGCCCAAACACACCTGTAGCACCATCTTAGTTGCCCCAACACACCTGTAGCACCTTCCCAGCTGCCCAAACACACCTGTAGCACCATCCTAGTTGCTTCAACACCTGTAGCTCCATCCCAGCTGCACCAACACCCATGGAGCACTCTCCAAGTTGCCTCAACACACCTGTAGCACCATCCAAGTTGCCCCCAACACACCTGTAGCACCCTCCCAGCTGCGCCAACACCCGTGGAGCATTCTCCAAGTTGCCTCAACACACCTGTAGCACCATCCAAGTTGCCCCCAACACACCTGTAGCACCTTCCCAGCTGCCTCAACACACCTGTAGCACCCTCCCAGCTGCCCCAACACCCGTGGAGCACTCTCTCCATGTTGCCTCAACACACCTGTAGCACCACCCTTCCGGGTCCCCTTACCGACCCGGGACACCTGAATCATACCACCTTCAGACGAGGTACTGTATTTTCTTGGTCGCGTGAGTCTGCTCTATAATGCTCATACAGCTCTCTGGTGGTGAGGTTTGTTGGTCTGCAAGCATGAAGAAGGTAATGTGAGTAACTGTAAGCAAAGCCTTTTGAGTATCCTGTTAATTCCCCCACTATGACATGCTGTGTCCTGACAGTAACAGTCTTGAGGTACATGCTCATGTGTATCACAGGATTGGATTTGAGTTTGCTCTATACTTAATGGAGCTCAGTGAATGAGCATTTGATAGCCAGTCTCATTACGTAGGAGGCAGTGTGCATGGCGTAAGGCATTAAACCACACGATTAGGATCCAAGTTTAAGGTCATTTGAAAGACGTGATGTTTGACACAGTTACGTATAAAATGCAGTTCAATCTACATGTTTTTGGGACTATGGGTACAGATAGATAGACCGCTCCAAGTCTTGAGTCGTCTGCAAAGACCAGAGAGAGAGAGAGAGAGAGAGAGAGAGAGAGAGAGAGAGAGAGAGAGAGAGAGAGAGAGAGAGAGAGGAGAAATCAGGTAATTTTTCCTACAGTTATGTTTTCCATTTCATTAATCACGTTTTCTTTAGCGTTGTCCGGTAAACGTTCAAAAACATGATAGAGGATTCTTTGATAAATGTCGTCAAAATATCAGTAATCATAAATCACGATATAACGGACGTTTAGATAATTAGATTATCCTGTTTTGATAACACTAACTATAGAATCAAAACTTAGTAGATATGGCTGTATGATTTGCGTGGTGAAAATGTTACTGATCCCGAATAATGAATTAATATAGTTGTATCATTATGCATTAAGGACTTCAATGTGCGACATGTGAATCAAGTGAAGTCAGTAACTGGGAATAATGAATCAAATTATGTCAGTAACTGGGAATAATGAATCAAATGATGTCAGTAACTGGGAATAATGAATCAAAGACGTCAGTAACTGGGAATAATGAATCACATGATGTCAGTAATGACGTCAGTAACTGGGAATAATGAATCAAATGACGTCAGTAACTGGGAATAATGAATCAAGTGAAGTCAGTAACTGGGAATAATGAATCAAAGACGTCAGTAACTGGGAATAATGAATCACATGATGTCAGTAACTGGGAATAATGAATCACATGATGTCAGTAATGACGTCAGTAACTGGGAATAATGAATCACATGATGTCAGTAACTGGGAATAATGAATCACATGATGTCAGTAACTGGGAATAATGAATCACATGATGTCAGTAACTGGGAATAATGAATCACATGATGTCAGTAATGACGTCAGTAACTGGGAATAATGAATCACATGATGTCAGTAACTGGGAATAATGAATCACATGATGTCAGTAACTGGGAATAATGAATCAAAGACGTCAGTAACTGGGAATAATGAATCACATGATGTCAGTAACTGGGAATAATGAATTAAATGATGTCAGTAACTGGGAATCATGAATCAAATGATGTCAGTAACTGGGAATAATGAATCAAATGACGTCAGTAACTGGGAATAATGAATTAAATGATGTCAGTAACTGGGAATCATGAATCAAATGATGTCAGTAACTGGGAATAATGAATCAAAGACGTCAGTAACTGGGAATAATGAATCACATGATGTCAGTAATGACGTCAGTAACTGGGAATAATGAATCAAATGACGTCAGTAACTGGGAATAATGAATCACATGATGTCAGTAACTGGGAATAATGAATTAAATGATGTCAGTAACTGGGAATAATGAATCAAAGACGTCAGTAACTGGGAATGATTAATGAAATGATGTCAGTAACCGGGAATAATGAATTACATGATGTCAGTAACTGGGAATAATGAATCAAAGACGTTAGTAACTGGGAATAATGAATCAAAGACGTCAGTAACTGGGAATAATGAATCAAAGACGTCAGTAACTGGGAATAATTAATCAAATGATGTCAGTAACTGGGAATAATGAATTAAATGACGTCAGTAACTGGGAATAATGAAGCACATGACGTCAGTACAAGAAATGTCCATTGTGATTCAGTAGATGAAGAGAGCTGTATTAATCCGGTAGCCAAGATGCCTAGTGACTAGAAATAGCATAAAAACAGATACTGAGAAACAGAGAAACGTCTAAGATCCAACTTATCTGATCCAAAATTTACTTAAATCACGAAAGAACGTCAAGGGATGACGCTCACATGAGCCCGAGAGAGCAGTGGATGTGTTAAGTTCTGATTCTCATCTTTCTACCACTGTTCTAACTGTACCTTAGTTGAAAGTGAAGAGTTGGTAGTGAACATCCGTTCGAATATCACTCAACGTCTCAAAATCTGAATTATCGTAGTACACTGGGAATTTTCGTGATGCTGTAAAGAAAAAATGAATTTTGGATAACAAGAAAAATATAAACACTGAAGTAATATATATATATATATATATATATATATATATATATATATATATATATATATATATATATATATATGGTGGAAAGGATCACAATTTTGCGCGTGATCAAGTTTATTTCTATGAGTCCACGGGGAGAATGAAACACGTTAAGTTCCCAAGTGCACTTTCGTGTAATAATCACATCATCAGGGGAGACACAAGAGAGAAAAATAAATCAGTTGATATACAACGAAGAGACGTAGCTAGGACGACAATTGGTAAACAATCACATGTTTTCCAAATGGCGTCCTAGTTACGTCTCTTCGTTGTATATCAACTGACTGTACTTCACTCTTGTGTCTCCCCTGATGATGTGATTAATACGCGAAAGTGCACTTGGGAACTTATCGTGTCTCATTTTCCCCTAGGTCTCATAGGAATATATATATATATATATATATATATATATATATATATATATATATATATATATATATATATATGTATATATATATATATATATATATATATATATATATATATATATATATATATATATATATATATATATATATTTTTTTTTTTTTTTTTTTTTTTTTTGCCTTATATATGAAGGGACGAGATGGCAAAAAAAGTACATAAACATGTGAACGAAAAATGAGCTTACGTGGGAAAGAAAACTGCATTTAAAGTCCAGCTTGCCAGCATTAGCCTTACAAACTCCAGCCTTAGAGCTGAATTCACTCCCACAGCTTTCCCCCAAGAGTTCTTGGTTCGTGACATTTACATTGATGACTTGCTTTGGTCAACAGTGCATGGGAATGCCTTATAAGAAAAAAAAGAAATAAAACTCGAATAATATATACAACAATGCTTTACATCCTAAAGCTGAAATCTAGTCACAACCCCACATGATTTTGAGTCACATGCCACATTTCTAATAGTTTCCCCCCTTCCCTCCCTGTGTACATGTATATCCTTTTCTGATATCTAGACCATCTTTTTTTTTTCTAAATGCAGACTCTCATGGCTGCAGGATAATCTGGACACGACGGTACAGTTGAAATCATGGTATGGTGTGAGGCAAGAACGAAAAATGTTCGGGCTGGACTCGTGAATGCTGCTTAATTTCCATGGCAACTGAACCAATTCGCTAAACTAGTGTGTGTGTGTGTGTGTACTTTGTGGAATTTCATCATTTTTATTATTATTATTATTATTATTATTATTATTATTATCATTATTATTATTATTATTATTTGTACACATTAAGTCGGTCAGAATCATTGGAAATCCGAGAAAATTCGTCTTATTTCGTGAAGTAAAAGAATGTTTTATTGATTTGCCTAAGAACAGGTTCTCTTGCTATAGTTCACCTCTGTGGTTATCTCTATGGAGATTTCTGCCTTCTATAGAGATGAGGCCTTTTTGTGCTTTAGAAGCTGTTATCATTTATTTATTTTTTTCCCCTTCTATTTTTCATTTATGCCTTAGCCAATACTACTGACGGTTTTCTTTTATAAACTTTTTCAAAATTTAGTGCCTGTAAATTGACAGTCGGTAGATTTGCTAGAACATGGATTGGCCAAAATTAAAAGGCACTGATAATGACTCATTACAAATTGCTAATGATTTATTACAATCATTTTCCTTTTTAAGCCGTAAAGTAATACATAAGAAAATCGTACTTTACAATCTTGTAGTTCACGGAATAAATTTATTCATTAATCTCGTTTTCTATATATTTTCTATTAAATTCTATATTCGGACAGACTGAAATAATCAAATTTTAAGTATTTTTTTTTTCCCACTGATTCCTGCGAAAACAGAGGCACGTATCATGATTGGAAGATTTTAACTCGCACAAATTTGTCCTAAACTGAACAGAGAGCTTTAAATCAGAGGGGAAAATGTGGGCTGAAAAAGAAAAAAACACAAAAACACTCTACGAACAGTTTAGAGTATAAGGAATCGAGCTAAAAGCGAGCAGAACACCATAGCATGCGAGACGTTGTGCGTCCAGACATCACTGTGGCATGTCCCTCGCCTTACAGTGAGTGAACCGACATTCGGAAAGTGATCCTTCTGCTGACGGCTGACATTAAAGCTCCGCCTGGCGCTCTTGTTGATTCATCTCTTTGTTAACCGATTAACAGACCGAATGTTGTTATAAAACATTGTGATAACTTGCCAGAGAGGTGTTAAAAATGGGCTAATTTCCATTGTTTACTCATTCATTCCACAGAATTGCGCCATATCATCATGTTTGAATCTGGGGTTATTTATGCTGGACGTGTTGCGATGTCTATAAAGATATGAGGATAGGATTACTAATATATCTATAGGCTTCAGACTCCCTGTCAAATGAAGCACGGCGCCGTAAGGTGGAGTGCGCTTCTACAACAACAATGGATTTCAAACCGTTTCTTGAGCCCATATACGTATCATTTGTAGCGTTAAAACAGGCAAGGTATCTTCTCGTTTCTTTTTTTTTTATTATTGTTTTATTATCATCTAACCTTACATTGTCCTTCTCCCTTATAACTGATATTGAAACATAAGTTATATGAATGCGGACATAATCCCACTCTCAGAAACGATCATTTATAGTAGCATGAACGATGCCATAAGAGTGGAACATATATCACTAACCCGAGAACACGCGCTTCCTCTTTCGCAGATATTACCTCCTGTATTCATCCAATTGGAGGGAAGGCAAACACTCATTTGACCACCTCCTGAACCGTCCTACATTCTACGTTATATGGTCAACATATTCATGGCTGTCTGTTGAGTAACATCATCATTTTCAATATAAATGCAATCAGCAATACTGTGTGTACGTACACATGGCTCATGACCATAGAGTTTCTTTACGCTTGATTTTTCGTCTTGGGTGACGGGTCCTTCCAGTAATCCTCTACCGCTTTGAGGGAAAGTCCACGCGTTTCTGGAATACACAGGACGGTCAACACAAAGTAGATGAAACTGGGAACACCGTAACCCCAGAAGATCCAGTGTAGACCCATCAGCTCCTTAGTGACGTCAAAGACCTTCGAAGTTGTGAAAGCAGCGGTTAGAAACAAGGAGCTAGCGATGCTGTAGCCGAAGGAACGCACGGGACCCGGCAAGATCTCGATAGCCACAGTCCACGTCGTGGGTCCCACTGCCCCAGCATACCCGATCATATACACACACAGCCCACATAATGGCAGCCACCCGAAACAGGATATGTCTCGACCCTGAGACTGCAGGAAGAAGAATGTACCAATCGCCCCAAGAGATATGATAATCAGAATATTCCCCGTGAGCAGCAGTGGTCTGCGCGGTACATTATGCAAGAGAAATGACCCGAAGACACTGCATACGAGACGTGACAGACCCACCACCACTGAACTCCAGCAGGGGCTCAAGCCGACCCCAGCCTGCTGGAAGATATAGACTATGTAGATCCCTAAAGCCGTGTATCCGCACAGTTCTTTGAGAATCACCATCGTCGAGCTGAGGATGATGGGCAGTAGATTGCATTTCTTGCCACACTGCTGGAGGGACCTGTACAGCGTCGTGTCTTCTTCCGTCAGCGAGTTGCGCACGACTTGCAGTTCCTCTGTTATCTCATCTTCCGAGTTTCGCACACGTTTCCAGTTTCTTATGGCCTCCTCTTCCCTCCCTTTCCTCACGAACCACATGGGGGACTCCGGAGACAACAGCAGGCCACAGATGGCGGGCACGAACGTACCCACTGGCAGAAGCCAAGCCAGTGTATACCACGGCAGGTAACACCCCAGCAGGTAGCACAGCAGGTAGCCAGAGGAGAGCCAGACGTCTGTCAACCCAATAAAGGTCCCGCGGAGACGACTTTCACCGACCTCATACACGTAGACCGCTGGGATGGTATGGAACATCGCTCCCAGCCCCCCCTGAAAGGAACAGAGACATTTTTACGTAGCCTTTTTCCTCTTCCCTCGGTCACCAGAACGAGCAACAGACGAATCAATGGCATATCAAAGAGAACATAACATGGAACATCTTTGGCTCTACGCTGTAATATATGAGCGGAAGCAGCGTCTCTGAACGACACACAGTCTTCGATAACAGTCGTCTGTAGTTTGGTTGCGTACTTGATACAGGAGTTCGGGAGTGATGCCTCCATTTCCTGGATGTTTGACCCAAATGTATTGAACGCTCAAAGCTTTGTAGTCTGATAATCCTGATTGATGATAATGTCTGATATTCCTGATTGATGATAATGTCTGATATTCCTGATTGATGATAATGTCTGATATTCCTGATTGATGATAATCTGCTTAGTTTGAGAAGGCAATTTCTTGATATATTTTACCCTAAGGAAAGATATAAGACCCGCAGGATGTAAACTAAGATTCCGAGTTAGCGCGTTGGTGAAGAAATGAATTGGAGAAATGTACTTCTGATTGACTGTGGGTGAAAAATTACAACCCTCTTGTAAAATATATATTATGCATACGATCACAAAGGAATTCAGACAGCAACAGATGAATGGGTCCTTTTTAGGCTGCGTGTGATAATGGAAGATGTCAGACACTCATAGATTAGTGAGATAAGAATAGAAAGGCATACAGATAATAGATAGAAAGAAACTACAAACTATTCATGTGAGCAGGGAGGTTACATTATGTTAGTCGTGGATTTGAAACCGAAATATTCATCGTCTGTCTATAACCGTATCTATAGCATTGCTTTCAACCGCCCAGATGGGCCAATCATTCCATATAATTATAGTCCAGTTCGAGAAGAGTCCTTCGCCTCATTCGAAGTAAAACGTTGGCCCACGAGCGTATTTCCATCACGACAAATGATATCAGACGAGTCAAGACTTAACTTTTTAGATCAAGAATATGAGAGCCTTTGGTGATTTTGAGTACCTGCATTAGATCACCTCTCGACCTTCTCTTGTCTAAGCAAAAACTCATACGATTTAATCCTCAATCTGAAGATCATCATGGTATCTCAACGCTGTCATCTCTCCATTTTCTCGATGTATTTTTCTTTTTTTCTTTTTCCAAGTCGGGAGACCAGAACTGAAGGCTGAATATTCAAGGTGGGAAGGCATCACTGTATTGCAGAAGAGCGAGGACGATTTCCCTAGGCTTAGGTTCGGAAGCCGTACCTCCTAAGAATTACAGGAATTTTGTCCGCTTTTATTGACTACTCTTATCGCTTCCGTGTGCTGATTTCTTGGCCTTAGGTCACTAGAGATTATGACGCCAAAGCCTTTTTCCTCGTTTATATTTTGTGGTTCAGCAGGATTCTTCACGTAGATTTCCCTCTCGTTTTGAACCACCGATATTGACGGAAGACTTTGCACTAATAGTTGTCAAAATTCATGTGCCACATATGAGCTTGGCGCATCAGTTTGTTTAAGTCATTTTGAAGTTGCAGGCGCTTAATTTCAGCTGTCATTCCTGTTTTGGACAATCACTTGTTTACCAAATGGCGTCCTAGCTACGTCTCTTCGTTGTATATCAACTGAATGTTATATTTCTCTCTTGTGTCTCCCCTGATGATGATGTGATTATTACACGAAAGTGCACTTGGGAACTTATCGTGTTTCATTTTCCTCGTGGACTCATAGGAATATACTGGATCGCGTTAGAGACTGAGTGTGAACGAATGTGGCCTTTGTTGTCTTTTCCTAGCGCCACCTCGCGCGCGTGCGGGGGAAGGGGGTTGTCGTTTCATGTGTGGTGGGGTGGCAACGGGAATGAATATAGGCAGCAAGTATGAATTATGTACATGTGTAAATATGGATATATCTGTGTATGTATATATATGTATACGCTGAAATGTATAGGTATGTACATGTGCGTGTGTGAACGTGTATGTATATACATGTGTATGTGGGTGGGTTGGGCCATTCTTTCGTCTGTTTCCTTGCGCTACCTCGCTAACGCAAGAGACAGCGACAACGTATAATAAAAAGAAAAATAATGATATTTATATATATATTTCTTCTATGGCTTCGTTGTGTTGGACCAAGTCGCCGTTTTCTGTAATAGATAGGCCAAATGACTGGGTAACGAATCTTTTGCTTCTAACATAACTATAAAACTCCTTTGGGTTCCCTTCGCTCTTTACGTCAATATGCGCTTCATCCTGACTTTTCCTTTGTCGAATAAGTTTCTTGCTTTCTTTACACAATCTTCCAGAATTTATGCCATCAATTTGGTTGTTGGCCTCTCTGAGTTTTTTAATGCGCTAATTTCTAAGATAAGACAGGCACATATTTATTTCATTGTTTCACCATTTTGGCTTTGTTTTGAAAAATGACCGTCTACTATCCACTGGCACACGTATTCCCTCTACTGCTTTGAATGTTTTACTGAAGCTTTTTCCACGCTACAATAATTTCGTTTCACTGATCATATCATTCAAGATTTGCCTCTCAAAAGCAATGCCATGGTCAGTGAAATCTGTGTAAGTCTGAAATCTGGTATATATTTTCTTGACTTTCATATTTGACCAATATTACTTGCATTGTTGAAAGTGACCTCAAAAAATTAACTTGTCAGTTGATCACTTATTCCAGACTTTTCTCCACCTTCAATGTTCTTATTGTTAGTTAGAGAATCTAACATGTTCTCATCATGGATGGGAATCTCTGCTAATTGGATTAAGGCATTGTCAAGCAAACTTATGTAAAGTCCTCGTCCTGGGCTGCTACAAAGGTGTCCCCCCCCCCAACTAAGATACCATTATATAAAAATTTCGTATCATTATCGAATTGTGTGCATTATAGAGTCTTGATAACTGATTGTAAAAAGTCTTTTGTCTACCTCTGATGTGTGTGTGTGTGTGTGTGTGTGTGTGTGTGTGTGTGTGTGTGTGTGTGGTGTGTGTGTGTGTGTGGTGTGTGTGTGTGTTTCTGCTTGTAAACTAGATATGCTGTTATTTTCTTCCGTATCTTACCTTTCATGACTACAAAAATGAAGTCGCTATTATCATATTGTTTATAAATGTATACATGTGTATATATGTATATGTCTGTTTGTGTATGTATATGTATCTATATGTGTATATGTTATGTATATGTATGTATACGTGTGTGTATGGGCGTGTATGTATATATGTGTGTGTATGAGTGGATGGGATTTTCTTCGTCTGCTTCCTGGCGCTACCTCGCTGACGCGGGAGACGGCGATCAAGCATAGTAGATAAAAATAGAAACAATTTCCATCCTCATGAATAAGATGGACTTCGACAAAGAGCAAGACTTCCCCTCCGTCGTTATAATACAGGATGTGTCTTTGAATCGCACTGCATATTCGGCGAGGGAACCTCAATATATATTCTGAAAACCAACCAAAACATTCAGAAATACCCGTCATACACTAATTTCCCTCCAGTGCAGTCGTCTCATCCTCTATGAGATTTTCTTGTGTATACTCCCTGCATTAACATAAAATAATCTGATATTACAAAAGGGGGTTGAGTCTACCCTGTACGAGCTGCGTTTTTTTTTTTTTTATATTTGTGACGCATGCGCAAACTCATTATGGAGCCCGCCAAAAAACGCGCAGCTCCCGCTTCATTCAGATGTAGTCCGTCCTTCGTGAACACATCAGCAAGCGTGTCAAAATGGTGCCATAAGTCTGCTAATTCACCTCCCCCGTGGGAACAGAGGTTTACAGATCATAATTCTATTCACTCTGTCTCAGAAACGCCCAATAAGCCAGCCATATTTCCTCCAACTGCTCCTCCGATCTCTCCTGCAATTCGTCGTTAGTACGAACGTGACAAAGAGCGAGTATATTATCGTTCGCGCTGCCAGTGTGGGCTACTTCAAGTATAACGACCTTTAATTGTTTTAATGATGCGTGTGTTATTACCATAGCTTCACTCAAGTTCTTATTTTCCATAGTAATCATTTTCTACTTGTAGGGTACAATATGATGTGTGAACACACGGAAGTCATATTGGCTGCCTGTGAGATCCCAGCTGATGTTTGATTCCACCAGTTGCCCATAGATGTCACCGCTCAGCCTCCAGGCTACAGCTGGAGGAAAATGTTACCACCTTAGTCAGTCACCCGTATGTCGTGGAAGGGTTCGGTATTGCAGCGTATCATAACGCATCATGGAGGTGACCAGGTTTTAAGATACGTAAGATACGCGGGTTAGATAAGAAATGAAGAGAAAAACTCATTTATATACATCATACTCTTCAACTTCTAAGCATAGGATTTTCTCCCCTCTTTGACTCTACCGCTTCATATAACCTCCTTCCTTTAAGAGCCAGGTTTACAAACACATGTAGAGCCCTTGATTAATGTCTACATTCTTTTCCTTTTTTATCTATTTCGGTCATGCTGAAAACAGTGATAAGAATGCGCATGGGAACCAGAATGTATCGATATGACCTTAGCGAACCCTTGGGCTCAGGTAGTCTCATGCCAACATTGTGAGTGCTGTTGCCAAGACCTAATACGTCACTCCTAGCCGCCTCTCTCTCTCTCTCTCTCTCTCTCTCTCTCTCTCTCTCTCTCTCTCTCTCTCTCTCTCTCTCTTACACACACACACACACACACACACACACACACACACAGCTTCTTCGTTCGGACGTCATTCGACACAGAAAGTGTTCGAGTTTAGAGGTTTTTTACTGTGTTGCCGACGAAAGCGATTATATATATATATATATATATATATATATATATATATATATATATATATATATAAATTATATTTATTCATTTATTATACTTTGTCGCTGTCTCCCGCGTTAGCGAGGTAACGCAAGGAAACAGACGAAAGAATGGTCTAACCCACCCACATACAGATGTATATACATACACGTCCACACACGCACATATATATACCTATACATTTCAATATATATATACATATATATATATATATATATATATATATATATATATATATATATATACAAAGACATATACATATATACACGTACATAATTCATACTGTCTGCCTTTATTCATTCCATCGCCACCCCGCCACACATGAAAGACAACCCCCTAATCCCGCACGCACGCGAGGTAGCTGTCTCTAGCTGTCATGTATAATGCACCGAAACCACAGCTCCCTTTCCACATCCAGGCCCCACAAAACTTTCCATGGTTTACCCCAGATGCCTCACATGCCCTGGCTCAATCCATTGACAGCACGTCGACCCCGGTATACCATATCGTCCCAATTCACTCTATTCCTTGCACGCCTTTCACCCTCCTGTATGTTAAGGCCCCGATCACTCAAAATCTTTTTTCACTTCATCCTTCCACCTCCAATTTGATCTCCCACTTCTCCTCGTTCTCTTCATTTCTAACACATATATCCTCTGTCAATATTTCCTCACTCATTCTCTCCATGTGACCAAAGAGTTTCAAAACATCCTATTCTATCTCAACCACACTTTTTATTACCACACATCTCTCTTACCCTTTTATCACTTACTCGATCAAACCACCTCACACCACATATTGTCCTCAAACATCTCATTTCCAACACATCCACCCTCTTCCGCACAACCCTATATATAGCCCACGCCTTGCAACCATATAACATTGTTGAACGACTATTCCTTCAAACATACCCATTTTTGCTTTCTGAGATAATTTTCTCGCTTTCCACACATTTGTCAACGCTCCTTAAACTTTTCCCCCCTCCCCCACCCTGTGACTCACTTCCGTTTCCATGGTCCATCCGCTGCCAAATCCACTCCCAGATATCTAAAACACTTCACTTCCTCCAGTTTTTTTCCATTCAAACTTACCTCCCAGTTGACTTGTCCCTCAACTCTACTGTACCTAAATAACCTTGCTCTTATTCACATTTACTCTCAGCTTTCTTCTTTCACACACTTTACCAAACTCAGTCACCAGCTTCTGCAGTTTCTCTCCAGAATCAGCCACCAGCGCTGTATCATCAGCGAACAACAACTGACTCACTTCCCAAGCTCTCTCATCCACAACAGACTGCATACTTGCCCCTCTCTCCAAAAGTCTTGCATTCACCTCCCTAACAACCCCATCCATAAACAAATTAAACAGCCATGGAGACATCACGCACCCCTGCTGCAAACTGACTTTCACTGAGAACCAATCACTTTCCTCTCTTCCTACTCGTACACATGCCTTACATCCTCGATAAAAACTTTTCACTGCTTCTAGCAACTTGCCTCCCACACCATATATTCTTAATACCTTCCACAGAGCATCTCTATCAACTCTATCATATGCTGGAGGGAGGGGAGTGCCATTTCATGTGTGGCGGGGTGGCGATGGAATGGATGAAGGCAGCAAGTATGAATATGTACATGTGTATATATGTATATGTCTCTGTATGTATATGTATGTATACGTTGAAATGTATAGGTATGTATATGTGCGTGTGTGGGCGTTTGTGTATATGCATGTGTATGTGGGTGGGTTGGGCCATTCTTTCGTCTGTTTCCTTGCGCTACCTCGCTAACGCGGGAGACAGTGACTAGAATAATGATATAAAGATAATATATATAAATATATATATATATATATATATATATATATATATATATATATATATATATATATATATATATATATATATTAATCACCTATCCCCAGGGATAATATATATATATATATATATATATATATATATATATATATATATATATATATATATATATATATATATAGGTATCATTTCCACCAACAGGATATGCAGACACCTTGTCGCCGTCTGACGTAGGCTAGGCTATATGTATACATAACCACGAGAGTTGGCTAGGCTCACCCTGTTGATAAAGTGGAGAAACTACTGTAAACTTTGCCAACGAAGCTACCACCCCAAACCCTGCCGAATTATGTGCTCGACTCTTGTGAAGATTCGTGAGTTCAGAGAAAGTTCTTGTTTATGAACACTACATGATATTGTGTAGGCATTTTTATCTCCAATAGTGTAGTAAGTCTCTCTCAGCTCCTCTTAATGTATCTTAGATTTGTTAAATACTTCATTTGTTGTACATCTCGATGCATAAAACCCTCATGGACACTGTTGTTCGATCTTTGTGGCCAGTTCGTTCGCTCAATCTATTCCATCCAGGTTCAACATGCTTCATACTTCGTGACCTTAGAGGTTCTTGAA
This sequence comes from Panulirus ornatus, assembly GCF_036320965.1. Classification (NCBI taxonomy): domain Eukaryota; kingdom Metazoa; phylum Arthropoda; class Malacostraca; order Decapoda; family Palinuridae; genus Panulirus; species Panulirus ornatus. The sequence continues at coordinate 85,042,303 of NC_092227.1, forward strand.
CCATCGAGTCGCGGGGGTCAAGAGCCTTTAATACACTCTGTGTCCACTCCTCTGTGCCGCGGGCTTGGGTAACAGAGCAAAATGTACCCGATCCTCTTGCGACACCGAGTCAAAGTAGATGACAGAAATGATGTCAGGTCTCTCCACGCCCCGTGGTGTCTGTCTGACACTAGCATCCACTCCAGCCCCAAGTGAGTTACAGAGGGAGGTGGATGAGTACAGTGAGGATGAGGAGGAAGATATTGAGGAAGGTGGATGTGTACAGTGAGGATGAGGAGGAAGATATTGAGGAAGGTGGATGAGTACAGTGAGGATGAGGAGGAAGATATTGAGGAAGGTGGATGAGTACAGTGAGGATGAGGAGGAAGATATTGAGGAAGGTGGATGAGTACAGTGAGGATGAGGAGGAAGATATTGAGGAAGGTGGATGAGTACAGTGAGGATAAGGAGGAAGATATCGAGGAAGGTAGATGAGTACAATGAGGATAAGGAGGAAGATACAGAGGGAGGTGGATGAGTACAGTGAGGATAAGGAGGAAGATACAGAGGGAGGTGGATGAGTACAGTGATGAGGAGGAAGACATACAGGAGGTGGATGTGTACAGTGACGAGGAGGAAGTCATACAGAGGGAGGTGGATGAGTACAGTGATAAGGAGGAGGATACAGAGGGAGGTGGATGAGTACAGTGATAAGGAGGAAGACATACAGGAGGAGGATGTGTACAGTGACGAGGAAGAAGTCATACAGAGGGAGGTAGATGAGTACAGTGATGAGGAGGAAGACATACAGAGGGAGGTGGATGAGTACAGTGATGAGGAGGAAGACACAGAGGGCGGTGGAGATGAGGAGGAAGATACAAACGAAGGTGAACAAGTACAGCGATGAGCAGGAAGACATACAGAGGGAGGTGGATGAGTACACTGACGAGGAAGAGATACAGAGGATGGTGAATAAGTACACTAAGGACCAGGAAGCCATCGATACATCAAGCGTGCCAAGTGAAGAATAAATGGGTGGGAGAGCATTGTGTACTGGTAGAAAGCACATCATCCGATGGTCGTGGGGTGAGGTCAGAAAGTGTGAGTGAGACCTTGCAACCGGCAGGCGAGCATGAGTGGTGTTTAGGGCACCAAAAACCGACCTACTTGCAGCGACCAACAACTCGTTCACCAGACCGACCCGACCGACCGCCCCGACCCGACCCGACCCTCCTTCTTCTGGAGACATGACTACCACACGACAACGCAAACACTGACAAAGGGGAAAAGGAATGAAGAGGTGGAATATGATGAACACACGACGTAGGAGGGAGGGGTGTAATGTGTTGGCTTTATTCGCAGAGAGAGAGAGAGCCTCAGCAAACTGCTATTCTCCTAACACTGTCTCGCATAAGTACCAGGGATTCTATTTAAGTTTAATTAGTTTTTTTAGGGAGGGTGATAACGAAACGTTGGTATGGCAGAAGTGCTTTATATATATATATATATATATATATATATATATATATATATATATATATATATATATATATATATATATATATATATATATATTTTTTTTTTTATACTTTGTCGCTGTCTCCCGCGTTTGCGAGGTAGCGCAAGGAAACAGACGAAAGAAATGGCCCAACCCCCCCCATACACATGTATATACATACGTCCACACACGCAAATATACATACCTACACAGCTTTCCATGGTTTACCCCAGACGCTTCACATGCCTTGATTCAATCCACTGACAGCACGTCAACCCCGGTATACCACATCGCTCCAATTCACTCTATTCCTTGCCCTCCTTTCACCCTCCTGCATGTTCAGGCCCCGATCACACAAAATCTTTTTCACTCCATCTTTCCACCTCCAATTTGGTCTCCCTCTTCTCCTTGCTCCCTCCACCTCCGACACATATATCCTCTTGGTCAATCTTTCCTCACTCATCCTCTCCATGTGCCCAAACCACTTCAAAACACCCTCTTCTGCTCTCTCAACCACGCTCTTTTTATTTCCACACATCTCTCTTACCCTTACGTTACTCACTCGATCAAACCACCTCACACCACACATTGTCCTCAAACACCTCATTTCCAGCACATCCATCCTCCTGCGCACAACTCTATCCATAGCCCACGCCTCGCAACCATACAACATTGTTGGAACCACTATTCCTTCAAACATACCCATTTTTGCTTTCCAAGATAATGTTCTCGACTTCCACACATTCTTCAAGGCCCCCAGAATTTTCGCCCCCTCCCCCACCCTATGATCCACTTCCGCTTCCATGGTTCCATCCGCTGCCAGATCCACTCCCAGATATCTAAAACACTTCACTTCCTCCAGTTTTTCTCCATTCAAACTCACCTCCCAATTGACTTGACCCTCAACCCTACTGTACCTAATAACCTTGCTCTTATTCACATTTACTCTTAACTTTCTTCTTCCACACACTTTACCAAACTCAGTCACCAGCTTCTGCAGTTTCTCACATGAATCAGCCACCAGCGCTGTATCATCAGCGAACAACAACTGACTCACTTCCCAAGCTCTCTCATCCCCAACAGACTTCATACTTGCCCCTCTTTCCAAAACTCTTGCATTTACCTCCCTAACAACCCCATCCATAAACAAATTAAACAACCATGGAGACATCACACACCCCTGCCGCAAACCTACATTCACTGAGAACCAATCACTTTCCTCTCTTCCTACACGTACACATGCCTTACATCCTCGATAAAAACTTTTCACTGCTTCTAACAACTTTCCTCCCACACCATATATTCTTAATACCTTCCACAGAGCATCTCTATCAACTCTATCATATGCCTTCTCCAGATCCATAAATGCTACATACAAATCCATTTGCTTTTCTAAGTATTTCTCACATACATTCTTCAAAGCAAACACCTGATCCACACATCCTCTACCACTTCTGAAACCACACTGCTCTTCCCCAGTCTGATGCTCTGTACATGCCTTCACCCTCTCAATCAATACCCTCCCATATAATTTACCAGGAATACTCAACAAACTTATACCTCTGTAATTTGAGCACTCACTCTTATCCCCTTTGCCTTTGTACAATGGCACTATGCACGAATTCCGCCAATCCTCAGGCACCTCACCATGAGTCATACATACATTAAATAACCTTACCAACCAGTCAACAATACAGTCACCCCCTTTTTTAATATATATATATATATATATATATATATATATATATATATATATATATATATATATATATATATATATATATATATAATTATTTTTTCGGGTGTGTAGACGAATTATTTCCGTGCCTTCATTCATACGAATAAAGTTCTTCACTGCGTGAGTAATGCGTGTGTGTGTGTGTGTGTGTGTGTGTGTGTGTGTGTGTGTTTGGAGTATCTTTTAGTAGACGAGATGGTGAACTCACGCCAGGGAACAAGGATATGATTATTACAGAATCGTGATGATGACGCAGATATCATCCCACTCCACTTTCTCCCTCCACAGAACACACCACCATCAGACCGACACAGGTTAATACTTTTTCGTATATTTTCTTTATGAATGCGTACAATGCAAATATTTTTTTGGTAGCGGACAAAAAAGACTTTTTTCAATGAATTTTTTTGTCTACTTGGGGATGGACGTTCCAAGGGGAAAAGGGGGCGAGAGGAACATTACTTCACAGACGTGTTCCACCGCAGATTAAATTGGTGGCAGAATTTCCCTTACACACGACCAAATGAAGTCTTAACGGTAGCCTCCTCTCCTCAGGGACTGGGTTATGAGGCCAGCGTCACGAGACTGTGAAGAAGTTTCAGCTTCATAAAGTTGATTGTCTCCCATTATTTCAGGGACCTTTCTAAAGGGGGCTCCTGTAGCCCAAAGTTGCGCTACTTCGAGTAGCAGGGTTATGTAGGCTCATTTGAAGCTGGAAGTTCTCTGTTGAGACCATAGACCCAGTAAGGCAGCCTCGCTGAAGGTATATAACCACTTGTAAGCGAAGCCCGGTAAAGCCAAACCCCCTACATCTGCACGGTATTCACGCGATGCCCACAAGATCCACATAAGATGTCCAGTATGTCTAATATGTCCGTGATGTGTCCGTCAATGTCCAGACGCTGTTTATGGACATCCCGCCACAGCGCTTCCACCCTGGTATTAGCGAGATTCCCCCACACCTGCAAGGCTTCCACTATACCGCCAGAGGACGTCCACCACATTCTCATGGCTTCCATTACTCCCTCCACAGCGTTATCCTGCTCGCTCTCCACCACACCACCCCCCGCCCCAGAAGGGCTTCCACCATACCCACTATAACTCCACTGTAACCACAAGATGGCCTCGTCTACCATGGGTTGAGTTGCTACTCAGGAGTCGTATCGTCTGCAACACCCGGTCTCACACAGGAAACACCGCTGTTGTGTGTGTGTGCCGCTGTGTCAACAACCAGACGTTGGGTTGAGGACGTCTGGCCTGTCCCAGTGTCTCTCTCTCCTCACTGGCTAACCACCGCGTTAGTCCTGTTCAGTAATTTCCCCAGTAATTATATCATTCTGAGAGTTGTACAAGGGGGTGGTGTTGTCATTAGTAGCCTATGTTTATTTTATCATAATTCCCCTGGGCATGACCCAATAAGGGATCGACTCCTTTATTCGTGGCGCAGCTCATTAGAATCCACACTTTTAAAGTTAGTCGTAATAGTACTGGTTTAAGGGGATTAGATTTTGATACTAACATCGAACTTGTCTCTTATATAGTCGAGCTAAGGGGTCGACAAAGGCTGATGTTAGCATCTATACACAGGTTCAGTCTCTCATTCACACCCAGTGCTCCATTTAGAACTTAATTACCTACACTTCGTCTTGAGGAAGCGCCAACAATAACAATATCATCCAGTGCCAATCAACTCCGTTTATATTCTTCGATGATGTCTTCTACATTTCAATTCTTATCGTAAACGAATCGTTGCTCCCAACAACTCACCACTAAACAGAACTTTTGAATGAGTCCTTTTAATGTCTTTAACCTTTTTTTTTTGGTTCAACGCGGGAGATTCTGGCATTGGACTGATCTATCTTTGTTCTCGAATTCCCCGTCATGTGTTACACCCGCGTTTCTGACCCGCGAGTCTCCAAGGGTCATGGAAGAGACGTCGTTGTGAGTGGGGTCGACCTGCGGCGGGAGGAGCAGGAGGAGGAGCAGGAGCAGGAGGAGGAGGAGGAGCAGGAGGAGGAGGAGGAGGAGGAGGGAGGAGGTGGTGGTAGTGGAGGAGGGGGAAAGAAGTGGTGGTTCCATTAGGATTGCGGGGTATAGGAGGGAGGAGGGAGACGGCGCCTGGACGGGGTTGGTTGAGATGGGACGTAAAAAAACTCAGAGGAGGTTACTGAGTTCGGTCTTGAGAGAGAGAGAGAGAGAGAGAGAGAGAGAGAGCGTACCTGCAGAACCCTACTGACGAGGAGCAGTATCTCTGCCGCCCCTGCGGCCTGTATCGCCTCCAAGGACGCCGCAGCCATCATCGCTGTAGACGCACACAGAGGCGGGGACAGCACCAGCAGCAGCTTTCTTGGCCCGAAACGCTCACACAGCATCCCCACCACCGCCGACCCGGGAATGCCCAGGAATAACGGCAAGGAGGCTGAGGGAACAGAGGATGTTTACAGTAATATTATGGTGGCTGGAGAATAGATGGTGGGTTACAGTATGGTGACTAGGGGAACAGAATGAAGGCTACAGCAAAAGTCTGGTGGCTGGGGAATACACTACGGGCCACAGCAAGAGTCTAGTGGCTGGGGAACAGATGATGGGTTACAGCAGGTGGCTGAGGAACAGATGATGGGTTACAGTAGGTGGCTGAGGAACAGATGATGGGTTACAGCAGGTGGCTGGGGAACAGATGATGGGTTACAGCAGGTGGCTGAGGAACAGATGATGGGTTACAGCAGGTGGCTGGGGAACAGATGATGGGTTACAGCAGGTGGCTGGGGAACAGATGATGGGTTACAGCAGGTGGCTGGGGAACAGATGATGGGTTACAGCAGGTGGCTGAGGAACAGATGATGGGTTACAGCAGGTGGCTAAGGAACAGATGATGGGTTACAGCAGGTGGCTGAGGAACAGATGATGGGTTACAGCAGGTGGCTGAGGAACAGATGATGGGTTACAGCAGGTGGCTGAGGAACAGATGATGGGTTACAGCAGGTGGCTGAGGAACAGATGATGGGTTACAGCAGGTGGCTGAGGAACAGATGATGGGTTACAGCAGGTGGCTGAGGAACAGATGATGGGTTACAGCAGGTGGCTGCGGAAAAGATGATGGGTTACAGCAGGTGGCTAAGGAACAGATGATGGGTTACAGCAGGTGGCTGGGGAACAGATGATGGGTTACAGTAGGTGGCTGAGGAACAGATGATGGGTTACAGCAGGTGGCTGCGGAAAAGATGATGGGTTACAGCAGGTGGCTGCGGAACAGATGATGGGTTACAGTAGGTGGCTGAGGAACAGATGATGGGTTACAGCAGGTGGCTGAGGAACAGACGATGGATTACAGCAAGAGTAAGGCAGGTCCCGAACAAGTTACAGACCACAGACAATCATGGAAGATGACGTGAGCAGACTCGTCAATGAAACAGAGGAAGACTATGGCAAATGGAGGAGGGAGGAGGGAAGGGGAAAGAAGATGGATTGTGGCAATGCTATGGTATTTGAGGAAAACAGATAACGGTAATTTGTACCACTTACCGAACCAGCTGGCCTCCTCTGAGGTGAAGTGAATTGACGATCCTGGTTCTTCCATCTGTGGCAGGCCAACAGCGGAGAAGGCCCAGGTGGTGAACATGCCCGTCATTGCCATCTCCGCTGACGAGGCTGCAACCACCTGACGAAGTCACCATTGTAGATGGTGATGGTAATCAAGCTGGTCCAGAGGTCAACACTGTCTTGTACTGTGTCAAGACAGCTGGTCCAGAGGTCAACACTGTCTTGTACTGTGCCAAGACAGCTGGTCCAGAGGTCAACACTGTCTTGTACTGTGTCAACACAGCTGGTCCAGAGGTCAACACTGTCTTGTGCTGTGTCAACACAGCTGGTCCAGGTGTCAACACTGTCTTGTACTGTGTCAACACAGTTGGTCCAGGGGTCAACACTGTCTTGTACTGTGTCAAGACAGCTGGTCCAGGGGTCAACACTGTCTTGTACTTTGTCAACACAGCTGGTCCAGGGGTCAACAATGTCTTACATTGTGTCAACACAGCTGGTCCAGGGGTCAACACTGTCTTGCACTCTCTCAACACAGCTGGTCCAGGGGTCAACAATGTCTTACATTGTGTCAAGACAGCTGGTCCAGGGGTCATTCTGTCTTTCACTGTCTCATCACAGATGGTCCAGGGGACAAAATCGTCTTGTGCTGTCTCAGCACAACAGGTGGCACACGGGGTCAACACTGTCTCGTACCGTCTCATCTCAGCTGGTACAGGGACCAAAACGTCATTGCACAGTTGGTTGTGGGGTCCAACAATGCTTAATACTGTCTCACCCAAAGCTGGTTCAGGGATATACACCCTCATACACTGTCATATTGCAATACTCTCGCTTCGTTAAGTCCTATCGCACCAGCTGATGGCCAGCTGTGTCTATATGTAGTTACATGGTTTCACTATCCAGGGGAAAAGAGATTACACTCGTGGGGCCCTGACATCTTGTTGACCTAACTCTAACAACATCCTATAAATTCTTAAATTCATATATGTTGAGTACGATCGACGTAGGGGCGAGGAGGATCCGAACTCACTCTTCCCGCGCGGGGGGGAAACAAAATGCTATTGGATCGCGAGGCAACAAATGCTTCCCATCTCAGACCAACCCAATGGCCCGTGTATTATATAGATACACAGACCACACAGACCCCCAAGGTCCAAGCGAAATAGGTGCAAGCGAAATGATCTGACCTTAAAACTACTTAAAACTACTTAAAACTACTTAAAGAAAAGAAAGACGATGTGTCCCCCCTAAAAAAAACAGCAGAAGAAAAGAATAGCCATTTAAAGAAAGCCTTTTAAGGGAGAGTGATTAAGGGTAGTCACGTAGCGGGGAAATGGCCCGGTCGTGTGGTGAACAACCCTCCCTTTCAACAGTTACTGCCAGACAAAGCGGACAGTGGTTGGCCTGTACTGATTGGTGCTGGACGGCGGGACTCAAGGTGTGACGTTGGGAATTAAATCACTTTGTTAACTCATGGCACCTGAGGAGATGGATTGTCTCCACGTAACATGTCGTGCCACACGTATAGAAAAATATTACATGTTAGATGAGATTGTATAAATTCCTACAGAAGTACGATTTCACCACTATCGTCACGGACTAGCGTGATCATATATATATATATATATATATATATATATATATATATATATATATATATATATATATATATATATCACTGGGGATAGGGGAGAAAGAATACTTCCCACGTATTCCCTGCGTGTCGTAGAAGGCGACTAAAAGGGGAGGGAGCGGGGGGGCTGGAAATCCTCCCCTCTTGTTTTTTTTTTAATTTTCCAAAAGAAGGAACAGAGAAGGGGGCCAGGTGAGGATATTTCCTCAGAGGCCCAGTCCTCTGTTCTTAACGCTACCTTGCTAATGCGGGAAATGGCGAATAGTTTGAAAAAAAGAAAATATATATATATATATATATATATATATATATATATATATCTATCATAGAACGAGTGCATCACAGATCTTAATCCATCCATCAGTGGGACTCGAACCACCGCCTGCAGAGCGGAAGAGGGAACCGTTCCCACCAGTCCACCAGGCTATCAAACTCCTGAAGCAGGGCCCGCATGGGTTCGAATCCTGGTCGCGGCAGTCGGGCCGCAGCCAACCCAACCGTTCCTCCATCCCTCGGGGTTGATCGATGATTGGGTATTGGGCTGCGACTGGTGTCTGTCTGTCCCTCTGTCTGTCTGTATATCTGTCAGTCAGTCCGTCTTTTTGTCAGTCTGTCTGTCTGTCTTTCAGTCTGTCTGTCTGTCTGTCTGTCTTTCAGTCCGTCTTTTTGTCAGTCTGTCTGTCTGTCTTTCAGTCTGTCTGTCTGTCAGTCTGTCAGTCAGTCAGTCTGTCTGTCTCTCTGTCTGTCACTCTGTCTTTCTGTCTCTCTGTATGCAAATGGATATTTATCAACATTTGTTTTTTTCTCAGGAAGTCAGACTTTCATCTTACCTGTCTTACTGTGGGACTGACAGTAACTGTCAACATGTTTGTTTGATGCGAAGCAAGGATGTCAGGTTGTCCTTGTTAGCGCTAGTGGCACTGAGAGGGGGGCTGGTCTAGCGCAGGTCGATTCTGGGACAGCACTGTGAGGGACAGTGGTCTAGCGCAGGTCGATTCTGGGACGGCACTGTGAGGGACAGTGGTCTAGCGCAGGTCGATTCTGGGACAGCACTGTGAGGGACAGTGGTCTAGCGCAGGTCGATTCTGGGACGGCACTGTGAGGGACAGTGGTCTAGCGCAGGTCGATTCTGGGACGACACTCAGAGGGGGTCCAGCGCAGGTCGATTCTGGGACGGCACTGTGAGGGACAGTGGTCTAGCGCAGGTCGATTCTGGGACGGCACTGTGAGGGACAGTGGTCTAGCGCAGGTCGATTCTGGGACGGCACTGTGAGGGACAGTGGTCTAGCGCAGGTCGATTCTGGGACGGCACTGTGAGGGACAGTGGTCTAGTGCAGGTCGATTCTGGGAAGGCACTGTGAGGGAGGTGTCTAGCGCAGAGCGAGGCTTGAGTGACACTCATTACCTCTAATTCAGGACGATCTTAGGGCAGCATCGGCAAGGTCAGCTCTAGGTCGAGGTTAGAACAGCACTGGTGAAGGTCTATCCCAGGTCGAGGATAGAGAAGGAGCGGCAAAATGTACCCTAGGACGAGGCAGTGGCTAGGTTTAACCCAGGTCGAGGTAAGAGAGGCACTGACAAGGTCTAACAGAGGTCGTGGCTAGGGCGGGACTGATGAGGTCTACCCCAGGTCGTGGCTAGGGCGGCACTGACGAGGTCTGCCCCAGGTTGTGGCTAGGGCGGCACTGACGAGGTCTGCCCCAGGTCGTGGCTAGGGCGGCACTGACGAAGTCTACCCCCCAAGTCGTGGCTAGGGCGGCACTGACGAAGTCTAACCCAGGTCGTGGCTAGGGCGGCACTGACGAGGTCTACCCCTGGTCGTGGCTAGGGCGGCACTGACGAGGTCTGCCCCAGGTCGTGGCTAGGGCGGCACTGACGAAGTCTACCCCCCAAGTCGTGGCTAGGGCGGCACTGACGAAGTCTAACCCAGGTCGTGGCTAGGGCGGCACTGACGAAGTCTAACCCAGGTCGTGGCTAGGGCGGCACTGACGAAGTCTAACCCAGGTTGTGGCTAGGGCGGCACTGACGAGGTCTGCCCCAGGTCGTGGCTAGGGCGGCACTGACGAGGTCTGCCCCAGGTCGAGGGTAGCGAGGCACTGACGAGGTCTTGCGGGGGTCGAAGCCAAGCACAGCAACTCGTGCTATATATGACCCGCTGTCCCGACAGCATTGTATAAATGGTCCGTCACGGGCCCCCGTGTGTTTGACGTATGTATGATGGTGAATCAGCACCTCTTCTCTCTCTCTCTCTCTCTCTCTCTCTCTCTCTCTCTCTCTCTCTCTCTCTCTCTCTCTCTCTCTCTCTCTCCCGAACGCTTCTTAGAACGTGCGAGATGTTACTCCCAGACACCCCCCCCCTCCCCCTCCCCCCCCCCTCTCCTCAGTGCCCGCAAGGAGGGGGGTGCTTGGGTGGGGGGGGACGACAGGACTGAAGGGTTATTCTTGATGATGAAGCTAAGCCAACTCAAAGGTAGTGGAAGTAAAGAGAAGATAATGATAAAGAGAAGAGAGAGAGAAAAAAAAATATATATGTATATATATATATTAAAGGGGATCAGTTAGTTCGTAATAAAGGAAATTTCGCAAGATGAAAAACAAAGAAAATGTAAAGAATCGTTGGAAAATATGATACAGGCAGATGAATTTGTAGAAAATGTATGCTACGAAGAATATGAGAGACTGGAGTAATTCAAAGAAATGTAATTATAAAGAAAATAGAGACCATGGTGATGCGCAAGACAGAAAACGGAATCAACAGACACATGAACAGTGACAAACAGTGAAGACGACAGTGACTTGCACAGATACAAGTGTTAATATCACTGCTGATGATGAACGTAAGATTGGCACTGACAGGAAGATGATGAAGAGGAAGATAATGAAGAAGGAGGAGGAGGAGGAGGAGGAGAAGAAGAAGAAGAAGAAGAAGAAGAAGGAGGAGGAGGAGTAGGAGAAGAAGAAGAAGAAGAAGAAGAAGAAGAAGAAGAAGAAGAAGGAGATAAAGAGAAACGAAAAGAAGAAGATAAGGAAGACTGAGAAGAAGAAGAAGAAGAAGAAGAAGAAGAGGAAGAAGAAGAAGGAGGAGGAGGAGGAGGAGGAGGAGGAGGAGAAGAAGAAGAAGAAGAAGAAGAAGAAGAAGAAGAAGAAGAAGAAGAAGAAGAGAAATGAAAAGAAGATAAGGAAGAAGAAGAAGAAGAAGAAGAAGAAGAAGGAGATAAAGAGAAACGAAAAGAAGAAGATAAGGAAGACTGAGAAGAAGAAGAAGAAGAAGAAGAAGAAGAAGAAGAAGAAGAAGAAGAGGAAGAAGAAGAAGGAGGAGGAGGAGGAGGAGGAGGAGAGAGAAGAAGAAGAAGAAGAAGAAGAAGAAGAAGAAGAAGGAGATAAAGAGAAACGAAAAGAAGAAGATAAGGAAGACTGAGAAGAAGAAGAAGAAGAAGAAGAAGAAGAAGAGGAAGAAGAAGAAGGAGGAGGAGGAGGAGGAGGAGGAGGAGGAGAAGAAGAAGAAGAAGAAGAAGAAGAGAAATGAAAAGAAGATAAGGAAGAAGAAGAAGAAGAAGAAGAAGAAGAAGAAGAAGAAGAGAAATGAAAAGAAGATAAGGAAGAAGAAGAAGAAGAAGAAGAAGAAGAAGGAGATAAAGAGAAACGAAAAGAAGAAGATAAGGAAGACTGAGAAGAAGAAGAAGAAGAAGAAGAAGAAGAAGAAGAGGAAGAAGAAGAAGGAGGAGGAGGAGGAGGAGAAGAAGAAGAAGAAGAAGAAGAAGAAGAAGAAGAAGAAGAGAAATGAAAAGAAGATAAGGAAGAAGAAGAAGAAGAAGAAGAAGAAGAAGAAGAAGAAGAAGAAGAGAAATGAAAAGAAGATAAGGAAGAAGAAGAAGAAGAAGAAGAAGAAGAAGAAGAAGAAGAAGAAGAAAAAGAGGAAGAAGCCATCCTTGCCTGTGTTAGTGAAGCTCACACTTGAGACAGTGAGCTATGCCATACATACAAAGCTCTGCGTTAGCACCTTCCTAAGACGAGATTTCATCAGTTGCATCTGCCAAGCTTCGCCTTCGTTTGTGTATGACTATCAACTGTTGTCCTAGGCTAGAACTGAGCTTCGCTCCAGCTGGCATAGAATACGATAATAATAATAATGATAATCATGATGATAATGATGATATTAATGATGAATATGAATGACTATCTAAACGTGTATTAATAATGATAATAATGATAATGATAATGATAATAATGATGATAATGATAATAATGATAATAATGATGATAATGATAATAATGATGATAATGATAATAATGATGATAATGATGATAATGATAATAATGATGATAATGATAATAATGATGATAATGATAATAATGATGATAATGATAATAATGATGATAATGATAATAATGATGATAATGATGATAATGATGATAATGATAATATTAATGATGATAATGAAAGACTATCTAAACGTGTATTAATAATGATAATAATGATAATGATAATGATAATAATGATGATAATGATGATAATGATAATAATGATGATAATGATAATAATGATGATAATGATAATAATGATGATAATGATGATAATGATAATAATGATGATAATGATAATAATGATGATAATGATAATAATGATGATAATGATAATACTGAAGATAATGATAATAATGATAATATTAATGATGATAATGAAAGACTATCTAAACGTGTATTAATGATGATAATAATGATAATGATAATGATAATAATGATGATAATGATGATAATGATAATAATGATGATAATGATAATAATGATGATAATGATAATAATGATGATAATGATAATAATGATGATAATGATGATAATGATAATAATGATGATAATGATAATAATGATGATAATGATAATAATGATGATAATGATAATACTGAAGATAATGATAATAATGATAATATTAATGATGATAATGAAAGACTATCTAAACGTGTATTAATGATGATAATAATGATAATGATTGATGATAATGATAATAATAATATTAATGATAATAATGAAAGATTATCTAAACGTGTATTCACTGAAAATAGATCGAAACATTATGTCAATGAAGGTGTTTTCTGTTCAGTTTTGCGTTTTAGTATTTGATGAACAAAACTGTTCCTTTTTCTCAACAAACGCTTTTTTTGAAGTCAAAACATTCTGAAATAACTGGGAGTATATGTGTGTGTGTGTGTGTGTGTGTGTGTGTGTGTGTGTCTAAAGCTACGTAGACAAATTATGTTCCAAGGACAAACTAATCTGATATTTTTCTTGGTGTTGATACAAGCAATGCGATTTCCCAGAAGCTAAAGCTGTCCCGTGAGTTCGAGAACCACTGGTCATAGTATACAGACGCTCACACTGCTCATACACTGATTGTGAGATCATTAAGCAACTCATAATCCATGTAGTCCATGGCAGATGATGGATCACCTGTTTCTTCATCCAACAGGAGACGTTTCTTCATCCAACAACAGAAGACGTTTCTTCATCCAACAACAGGAGACGTTTCTTCATCCAACAACAGAAGACGTTTCTTCATCCAACAGCAGGAGACGTTTCTTCATCCAACAGGAGACGTTTCTTCATCCAACAACAGGTGACGTTTCTTCATCCAACAACAGGAGACATTTCTTCATCCAACAACAGGAGACGTTTCTTCATCCAACAAGAGGAGACATTTCTTCATCCAACAACAGGAGACGTTTCTTCATCCAACAACAGGAGACGTTTCTTCATCCAACAGCAGGAGACGTTTCTTCATCCAACAACAGAAGACGTTTCTTCATCCAACAACAGGAGACGTTTC